>NC_044031.1:299121600-299366039 GCF_901765095.1 Microcaecilia unicolor
CACCGTTCCCAGTACAGATCCCTGCAGCACACACTATTTACTCTCCACCATTGAGAGAAATGTCGATTTAATCCTACCTTCTATTTTCTGTCCAATAGCCAATTCCTAATCCATGCCAGAAGCTTGCCTCCTATCCCATGACTCTTTAATTTTAGCAGGAGTCTCTCATGAGGAACTTTGTCAAAAGCTTTCTGAAAATCTAGATACACTGTGGAGCTCATTTTAAAAAAGAGAAAAATGTCCAAAAAGTGGCATAAATCTGCATTTGGACATTCTTCTCACAAAAATGTCCACATTGGTATTTTGAAAACCAATTTTTAGATGTTTTTCTATGAATTCCATCAGAAGTGCATTCAAATCACAAGGGGACGTGTCAGGGGCGTGTTAAAGGTGGGATCAGGGCATTCCTAATGCTTGGACGTTTTTTCAGCCATAATGACAAAAACAAAACAGCCCAGGACTAAAATTAAGACGTTTTGAGCAAGAACTGTTTTTATAACGAATAATGCACAAAAGGGTGTCCTAAATGACCAGGTGACAACTGGAGGGAATTAGGGGTGACCCCCCCTAGTGGTCAATGACCTCCTACCACCCCCACAAATGTGAATACAAATATGATTTAGCAACATCTATGACAGCTTCAGATGTTAGAGCCAGGTCTATTAGAGCAACATGCAGGTCCCTGGAGTACTGTAGTGGTCAGTGCAGTGCAGTGCATCATGGAGTGGGGGACTCTGGTCCCTATCTCCCTCTATGTGTTGCATTTGTGGTGGAAACTGTGAGCCCTCCAAAACTCACCAGAAACCCACTGTACCCACATATAGATGCCCCCTTCACCCAAAAGGGCTATTGTGTACAGCTGTGGACAATGGGTGGACAATGGCTCAGCAGACAAGATAAGGGAGCAATGGTGAGATGTGCACCTGGAAGCATATTTTTGAAGTCCACTAGGGTGCCACATTTATCTTTAGGGATGTCTGGGAGACCAGTCTACTAAAAATGCTGGCCCCTCCTACATCCCAATGGCTTGATTTTCTACGTTTTTCACTTGGACATTTTTGTTTTGAAAATCACCCAAAAAACAAAACATCCAAAGCACAAAACCTTGTTAGAAACATTATTTTCTAAAACAAAAGATAGACATTTTTCTTTTTGGAAAATGAACTTCTTTGTTCTTCAAATTTTGGACTTTTTTGCAAAACGTTTAAAATCAGACTTAGATGTCATGTTGAAAATGCCCCTCCACATCAACTGGCTCACCTTTATTCACACCTTCAAAGAAATGAAGCAAATCAGGGAGGCAAGACTTCCCATGCTGACTTTGTCCCATTAAACCATGTTTATCTATGTGTTCTGTAATTTTATTCTTTATAATAGTTTCCACTATTTTAAAGTGGCACTGATGTCACTGGCAGTGACATCAGGCTTACCGGTCTATAATTTCCTAGATCACCCCGGGAACCATTTTGAAAAATTGGTTACATTGATCACCATCCAATCTTCAGGTACTACAGATGATTTTAACAAGTTATAGATCACTATTAAAAGCAGATCAGTAATTTCATGTTTGAGTTCTTTCAGTACCCTTGGATGCATACCATCCATTCCAGGTGATTTACTATTCTTTAATTTGTCAATTTGGCTCAGTATGTCTTCCAGGTTCACCAAGATTTCTTTCAGTTCCTCAACATCATCACCCTTGAAAACCAGTTCTGGTACAGGTAGAGATCTCTTATCTTCTTCCACAAATCCGAAGAAAAAAATCATTCGGCCTCTCTACTATGGCCTTGTCCTCCTTGACTGCCCTTTTTGTTCCTTCATGATCTAACGGTCTCATGGATTCATTTTGCCTGGGTAGAGACTCTTAATATTACAGTTACAGAGCTTATATTTTGCTATTAGTTCAAAGCCAACAATAAGAGGAACTGTACCAAACATCTAGGAATGTAAATTGAATTTTCAACAAAATTATAACTAACTCACTGTATTCAAAACATGTTTCCTAAAAAGATAAATTTTATGCATCTTCTTAAAACTGGCAAAGCTTTAATTCCACTTCAAAACTGTGACCAAAACGTTGCTGCTTGATACCTAAAAATTGTTTTAAATAATTTCCAATAGCAGACACCTTTAGGACTAAGAAATGTTAAAAAATTAGAATGTTATACAAAATGCATTCTCCCATATACCAATCTGCATATTAATGTCATCATATAACCTGGTATAGCTCCATACAATATTTTGAAAACTCGACTACCTAATTTAATCATAATTCAGCCCTCAACTGGGAGCCAATGGGTCATAAAATGGAGTAATATGTGAAGAAACTTTTAGTGAAAAGACCAAACAGATGGCAGTATTTTATATGGCTTGCAACCATTTTGAAAGACTCTTAGCCATCCTCAAATATACTATATTACAGTAATCCAGTTTATTCAAAATTAGAGAGTGAACAACCAGTTGAACTATGATTAATATATTTTCTAATTCTTCTCAATTTCTGTATTACCCAAAAACAACTCTATCAAATGATTCATTTGTTCCATCATTGTCATCTTGCAGTCAATTATGACCCCCAAATCTTAATTGATCTTTCTAGTGTGTATGTTATATTATTCAGTATAAGCGTGAAATCATCATCAACTTCAACATCTTTCCCAATCAGCAGAAATTTGGTCTTTTCCTTATTAAGCTGCAAGAAATTCTTACCCGTCCAAGCACCAACAAAATGTGGTGGTAGGATTTAATCTTCTTAGTTTTTCAGAACTGTAGAGGACATGGGAAGAGGGATTCAATAAGTGGAACCCAAAGTTAGATGCCAGGATAAGCCATGCTAAGCAACTGATCTGTAAAGGGTGCTTTGCCCAGAACAACTGTTACAGAATGCTAACTTAGCATGCATTTTGCACCTAACTCTGGACGTGAGCATTTACACCTGCCAAATGCAGTTTATATGGTAAATACAGTGTGCCAAATAAATGCTTACGATACAAATTTAACAGGAATTTAATCATGTAAATTTGGGATGATAAGCTCCTTAGGAATTAGCCTTGCTGTGGTGTTATGACATCATCTGTCACTCCAAGCATGGCGTAAAGTCAGCCACTGAAGATGCACTATGGTTTTCAGTTTCAGTTTTCATTAGTTGTGGTCCATGTGTGTGGAGACTATTTTGCTTGGAGGTAAAATATGGTCTTTCATTTTAAATTATTGTACTCTGGCTTGGATACTGTCGGTTTGGCAGCAACATGGACTTGCAGTCTAAGATCTTTTGAAATGGATTGACCTCTAGTTTCAACTGGGTGAGTCTATTAAGCAGGATGTCTGGCAACACTGAGTCAAGCACAGCTCTAACATCAATGATTAGCAACTGATAATCTGTCTGTTTTCCAAGTCAAGCAGCAATAAATCAAACTGTCTATGTTGGAATCAAGCTTAGGCTTTCCTGCTTAAGCAGGTTGAGGTCAGAAAGAGTATAGGCAGCAGCCTGTATTTATTTACATAAAGGTACTGCTCCAATCCAGAAGAATTTTAAGAAGTTTGCTCTACTGCCTCATCTGTAATCATGAAGACTGATGCGTGACAGTTGCAATTCTGACTCTTAGTTCCAGAGATATTGAGCCTAGGAATAAGGAGTGAGACTGAAGTTACAGGAACCAAAACCTATAAAGTTGTCTAGACACAGGAGAGTGGAGGCCCCTCCATACCCCTTATAATCACAGAAAAGGAAAGGGAAATCTGTGCTATCATTGTGATTTACAGTGAGGCACCCTGGCCACAACCCCAGGAACACCTCAAGACTGAAGAATAACATAAATTAATAACCGGAGTCCTAAGGATCTCTGTGCTGCTAACAGGGCCCCAATCAAGGATGTATCCTATGAGCTCAGCTCCCCAGAGTCTCACAGTTGTTGCTTGCAAACTATTTGATAACCAACTTTAACTGAAGTGCTAATCCTGTCAGAGTGAATTGATAGTCCTATCTTCACCTAAAGGTAGGCATAAAGATAAGGAGGACTGTGTTTAACTTCTGCCACTCCCTGTAGTAGGACCAAGGAGTCAAAGAGAGCGAGGCATTGCTGTTTCAAAGAAGGGATTATATTTGAGAGACTTCATAAATATATTTGTGATAGTTTCAAGTTGTACTTGTTGCCTGAGCCACAACTGACTGTTAATTGACTTTTAAAAAATTAATTCAGTAAAGAACATTGATTCAGAGAAACATTTTTGGAGTCGGTTAAGCTATTGAGTGGATTTATACAAAAGTCTGAACTGTTTGGCCACCTGGATTTATCCAATCTCAGCCTTGGTCCCGATAAACAATAAATTTGTTTGTGCTGTGTACCCGGTTCCTACCACTCATGGCATGCACTAGGCAGCCGGGGTTATATTTAGTTATTATTGGTTTTAACCCAAATAAAATATGAAACATATATTAAAATTATATCATATATAAGAGTGAAACTGTATTCATCTTTTGATAGAATCAATATCAAAATACAAAGAAATGTAGTCAGCTAAAAGGTCTTACTATTTTTCATAAGAGAAAGTAACATAGTAGATGATGGCAGATAAAGACCTGTACGGTCCATCCGGTCAGCCCAACAAGACAAACTCATAGAATAAGGTATAATGCAATATTACATATGTATACTTGATCTTGATTTGTCCTTGCCATTTTCAGGGCACAGACTGTAGAAGTCTGCCCGGCACTGACCTTGTTCTCCAACTACTGAAGCTGTCATTGAAGCCCCACTCCAACCCAGCCACAATCAGGGCACGGACCATAGAAGTCTGCCTGGAAAGACATTTCACCTGTGTTGTGAGTGACTTCTTCAGCATAGAACAGGTGAATGATTAGCAGCAGTATACAAAATGCTGTCACTTTCTCCTGCGGCACAGCTGTTACATTCCATGCTGTGCTCCTCTTCTTTTTTTATACAGAAAATCCAGAAAATTCTCTTTTGCGTATTACTTTCAATCACAGTGGTCCATGTCAAAATCCAAGTGTATTCTATAACACCATGCAAAACTTAATTGGCTTAACAAGCCAATCAGCATTGTTAACAGCACTTAACAAACAATAATGAGCACTAATTGGCAATAATTAGAATTTACATGCACAACTAAACTATATTCTATAACGCACTGCGCTTAAATTTTAATGCATGCAGGCAAGAAGGGGTATGGTTATAGGTGGAGAAATGGGCATTTCATAGGCATTCTGAATTTACATTTGCAGTTATAGAATATGGCCCAATGTGCGTAAATCTATATGCCAGGATTTACACCACGCTTTTCTTGATGTAAATTATGGCACATAGTTTTAGGTACTGCAATATCAACTAAGCATATTCTATATATTGTGCCTAAATCTAGGTGTCACTTATAGAATACACTTAGTTGGCGTTTTCCACGTGGATTTTTTAGACACCATATATAGAATCTCCCCTTAATTGTGCACCCTGTTTTTAGAATAGTAGCACTTACTGTATGTGCATGATTGAGGCCAATAATTGGCAGTTACATGCATGAGTGCTACTCGTTTTCTATAAAAAAAAAATGTACCTCAATCGCTTAGCAACAATCAAGGGGTGTAAACATGAGCGGAGCATGGCAGTGTCATGGGCGTGTTGCAAAATGATGCACAGAATACTATTGCTTGTGCATGTTGCATGGTGCACTTAAGCACGCCCTGTTGTAAGTGGGTTCACCTACGTTTTGGCATGCCGATGTGGCTTTGCACTAGTATTCTATAACAGCATAAGCATATCTTTAAGCCGTTATAGAATTGGCGCTAAGTATGCCCTTTTGTGGCATACAAAATTAGGCACCAATTCATAGAATTGCCCTTTTATACTTTATCAGTGCTTTCCTTTCTGGTTCATGCTGTTTTTTTACAATAGGGGGATAGTTGTATAACTGCATGCATGTATAGAATGCACACACATACATTTCTCTGTGAGGATTCTGGCAAATTTTGAAAATATATGGAAAATATGTATTTATATTTGAACCTGCTCTTTAACATGCACAAATGTTTTGGTTAATTTATGCGCATATGTGAAGGCTTTCAAAAGTATGGGCATGCATGCAACCCTTCTCCTCCATCCATCTTCCCTAGGAACATGGGAAGTGATTCCAAATGAAAATCTGTCAGTAGAACAGTATTATTTATTCTTGTTAAAACACTTATCAGTGTCTACTGAACAGACCTTTGAATCCAACTCCTATGAAATTGCACAATGATCGGAAATGTTCAGTATCTGAAGTCACTCCTTTCCGTTGTAGTACAGAACAGCAGAAAAGCTTTATCATGCAATATAGAGTTTCTTTTCTTCTTTGCAAACCTCCCTGTCAAGTTTTATTAATTGTCCTTGCCAAGCATAATGCTTTGGATGAAATTTTAAATAAGACTAAAATACTGAATGCTGAAGTAACTCTCTCATTTCTGTTTAAAATATTAATGGGTTCTTTTTTTCTATTACATTTGTCTTCCTGTCACAGGGTAAAAATCCATTTCCCTGTGTAATTTACTAATAACTAGATTGCAGGTAAAAGGCTTACCGTCTGATGAAACTAATTAGTACAGATAAAAGCCATTTTGTATGAGCCTCTAACAAATTATCTCATGACTACAGTTGGTGTGTTATGATTAGTGTCTCAGTGATGAACCCTTGTCATTTATGTTGTGTTTGCACACATTAAGGTAGATATTCAGCAGGATGTTGTCACTCCTCTGCGGGGCCACCACCTCTCGAACTCCTCCTGCAATCCTCCGGGGACTCCTGCAGGTCCTCCTTTCGATTGATCCTGTGGTCTTGCCCTGCCCCTCAAGAGAGGTTGCTCACAGGAACCCTGGTCCAACAGCCACAGCCCTGGCTGTCTTTTCCTCCTCCTTTTGTGAAACAAAAATCACTACCCAGCCAAGATAAAGTTTCACCTCTTTATTTCTTATTTAAGAGAACAAAAGCATCCAGGGTCCTGTTTACATCTCACAGGCACCCTTCCTTGTAGAGCAATGCAAAAACAAACTCCCCCCCCCCCCCCCCCCCCAAGGTTCAGTCCACTGTCCCTTTTCCTCCTGAGAGAAAAAGGTAACTAGAATTCATTTCTCCTTATCTACAGGGGAGTAAACAACAAAGCCCAGGCTAGAACACTCTCTCATTTTTCCCAGGAGACCCCCTCTACCCCTCCTTCCCTCCTTAGTGCTGGCAACATGCACCAATTTACTCCAGGGCTCCCTGAGATGGCCTAAGAGTGCAGTCCAAAATCCTTTTATTTTACCTCCTCCTTGTGCTAGGGCAGAAAGGTCCATTAATTCTCCTTCCCCTTCTGCCTCCTCTGCTCCTTCCTCCTCCCTTTTTCCTGTCTCCCAGTCCATACACTGGGAAGGGAGAAAGAACAACGAGGGGTCCCCAAAGGGACAGAAGCACTAGCAATGCACACAGCGCTAGTGAAGAACACAAAGGAAAAGGGACTGACAGACTTTCCTATAGGAAACACAAGGCTGTGCCACACAGCACTCAAAGGTAAAGGGAATCCACATACAAGAATGCACAAGGCTGTGCCACACAGCACACAAGGACAAGGGAAAGGTAAGCAAACAGAGAACGTTGCCTTAACACACACAGATCAGATAAAAAGCAGCACTCACCAGAAACAGGAGACAGACACAGCAAAGAAGGACTAAAAGCAGACTAAAGGAAAAGACAGCTTCAAAACACAACCTGCCAGAAGCATGGCTTACACTGCAGACAAAGGGTTAACACAGAAGAAAGGGAAACAAACAAATCAACAAACTGGAATGATACAAGGGACAAGCTTACCACAAACAATACCACACCAGCCAAGCAGAGAATAGACCCAGGTGCAGTGTAGTGAGGCAATCAAGCACACGCTGGGAACACCCAGCACTCACACAGAATCTACAAGCTACAAGGAGAGAAAGCAAATCTCCAACGTAAACACAGTGTGCACTAGCACAAACAGAGAGAGGGGAAAGCTGGCTTCAGCTAACAGCAATCAAACGCTAAAGCAAGAGAGGTAAGGAGAAGTAGGCTTAAGTAGATCAGGCTTCTGATGTCTGCTGCTTCAGCTGTCAGCTCAGCCACTGACAAGCCAATCAGGAGCGAGTCCCAAACATTCTCCTGCCTGTATAGCAGAATCATAACATCTCCTTTCCATTGAGAGAAAGTATTCCAGATTGCTGCTTTGCTGAAGTACAAAAGATGTAGTAAAATATAGAAATCATCCAAGAACAGGGTAGTGTTCTGAGTCAGCTGGGCAGCACCATATTTACTGTATCAGTGCTAGCGAAAAATAAATTTTAAAAACCACTTTGGCTCCAGAGCCAGGAGAAACTGTATAGTCAGTGAAAAAGGGCAGAGAGAGGGTTCGGAGAGACAGAAAGGCAGCACTATATCTATCTCAATGGCAGAAAAAAAGTAAAAATGGCTCCAACTTTGTGGATCTAAAGCAGGACATGTTGGCAGTGGCAGGCAGATAGTCATCTACTACTAATCACTTCTAAAGCACTACCAGGCATTCACAGTGCGCACAGACACAAATGAGAAACAGACCCTGTGCCATAGAATAATCTACTCTCATCTAATCATAATGCTTAGGAGGATAGGTGTAGAAATGAAAGTCAGATGATGCTCCAGGGAGATTTAGGACTAGCAGCAGCACTAGTGTTAGAGGAATATAGAGGGTGATCTCCAATCCTGGGGCAAGCAGCTGCCTCCCCATATCTATCTCAATAGCAAACTATGGACTTTTCCTCCAGGAATTTGTCCAAACCTTTTTTAAACCCAGATATACTAACTGTTGTTACAACATCATTTGGCAAACAGTTCCAGAGCTTAACTATTCATTGAGTGAAAAAAAATTTCCTTCTATTTGCTTTAAAAGTATTTCCGTGTAACTTCCTTGAGTGTCCCCTAGTCTTTGTACTTTTTGAAAGAGTAAAAAATCGATTTGCTTCTACCTCTACACCATTCAGGATTTTGTAGACCTCAGTTATATCTCTCCTCATCTGTCTCTTTTCCAAGATGAAGGATCATAACCTTTTTAGGCTTTCCTCATACAAGAGGAGTTCCATCCCCTTTATCATTTTGGTTGCTCTTTTTTGAACCTTTTCTAATTCCGCAATATTTTTTTGAGATAGGATGAACAGAACTGAATGCAATAATCAAGATGCGGATGCACCATGGAGCGATAGAAAGGCATTATAGTATTTTCGGCCTTATTCACCAACCCTTTCCTAATAATTCCAAGCATCCTATTTGCTTTTTTGGCCGCTGCCACACACTGAGCAGAAGATTTCAGTGTATTATCTAAAATGACACCCAGATATTTTTCTTGAGTGCTGATCCCCAAGGTGGACCCTAGCATCAGGTATCTATGATTCAGATTATTCTTTCCAATGTGCATCACCTTGCATTTGTCCACATTAAATTTCATCTGCTATTTAGATACCCAGTCTTCCAATTTCCTAAGGTCTTCATGCAATATTTTACAGTCCGCACATGTTTTAACAACCTAGTCCTTAATGGAGCTTATGATCTGGTTTGGGATGTAATGGTGATGGGGCCACTTGATAACAGTGATCATAATATGATCACATTTGACATTAGCTTTAGAGTAAGTATACACAGGAAATCCAATATATTAGCATTTAACTTTCAAAAAAGAGACTATGATAAAATGAAAAGAACTCTGAAAAAAAAAAAAACTTTGAGGAACAGCTGCAAGGGTCAAAAATTTATATCAGACGTGGATGCTGTTCAAAAATACCATCCTGGAAGCCCAGGACAAATATATTCCGTATATTAAAAAAGGAGGGAGGAAGACCAAACAATAGCCGGCATGGTTAAAAAGTGAGGTGAAGGAAGCTATTAGAGCTAAAAGAAAATCCTTCAGAAAATGGAAGAAGGAACTGACTGAAAATAAGAAACAGCATAAGGAATGGCAAGTCAAATGGAAAGCGCTGATAAGGAAGGCAAAGAGGGACTTTGAAAAAAGATTGCGTTGGAGGCAAAAATACATATTAAAAGTTTTTAGGTACATTAAAAGTAGGAAGCCGGCAAAAGAATCGGTTAGACCGCTAGATGACCAAGGGGTAAAAGGGGCAATCAGGGAAGACAAAGCCATAGAGGAGAGATTAAATGAATTCTTTGCTTCTGTCTTCATCGAGGAAGATTTGGGAGAGATACTGGTGCCAGAAATGGTATTCAAAGCTGACGAGTCAGAGAAACTGAATGAAATCTCTATAAACCTAGAGGATGTAATGGAGCAATTTGACAAATTGAAGAGTAGCAAATCTCCTAGACCGGGTGGTATTCATCCCAGAGTACTGATAGAACTGAAAAATAAACTGGCGGAACTATTGTTAGTAATATGTAATGTATCTTTAAAATCAAGCATGGTACCGGAAGATTGGAGGGTGGCCAATGTAACGCTATATTTTTAAAAGTTTACAGAGGGGATACCAGAAATTATAGACCGGTGAGCCTGACGTTGGTGTCGGGCAAAATGGTAGATACTATTATAAAGAACAAAATTACAGAGCATATTCAAAAGCATGGATTAATGAGACAAAGCCAACATGGATTTAGTGAAGGGAAATCTTGCCTCACCAATCTATTACATTTCTTTTAAGGGATGAACAAACATGAGGATAAAGGCGAGCCAGTTGATATTGTGTATCTGGATTTTCAAAAGGTGTTTGACATAGTACCTCATGAAAGACTCCAGAAGAAATTGGAGAGTCATGAGACAGAAGCTCTGTTTCAGTGCTGCTGTTTCACTTGGTGCTCAACAACACCCCTAATGTTAGTTTTAAGTCTAGAACCTTCATTTTTGAATGAACCCTCTCCATACCTGTCTTAATATTAAAACACACCATCTCCAGCTGTGCTATGTATTATATGAGGAATTATAATGTTTATTTATTTATTTATTGCATTTGTATCCCACATTTTCCCACCTCTTTGCAGGCTCAATGTGGCTTACAATACATCATGAATAGTGGAAATATATGATAAAGTATACATTTAGTATTACAGAAGGTTCTTGGGTAATATGATAATGAAATACATTATAGTGGTATAACAAGCAAATATTATAAGACAATTCTAGATTTATGTATAGGAGTTCATATTTGTTGATCTTTGTGGTATGCCTTGTTAAAGAGATGGGCCTTCAGTAGTTTGCGAAAGTTAGTTAGTTCATAGACCGTTTTCAAGTTGCGCGGCAGCGTGTTCCAGAATTGTGTGCTAAAGTAGGAAAAGGTTGACGCATGCGTAAGTTTGTATTTTAGACCTTTGCAGTTGGGGAAATGAAGATTAAGGAATGTGCAGGATGATTTTTTTAGCATTCCTGGGTGGTAAGTCTATCAGATCTGACATGTAGGCTGGGGCATCTCCGTGAATGATTTTGTGAACTAGGGTGCATATTTTGAACGTGATGCGTTCTTTAAGTGGTAGCCAGTGTAGCTTTTCTCGTAGGGGTTTAGCACTTTCATATTTTGTTTTGCTGAATATGAGTCTAACTGCAGTGTTCTGAGCTGTCTGAAGTTTCTTGATTATTTGCTCTTTGCAGCCGGCGTAGAGTGCGTTGCAGTAGTCTAGATGATTGAGTACCATTGATTGTACCAGGTTGCGGAAGACGGTCCTTGGGAAGAAAGGTATTACTCTTTTTACTTTCCACATTGAGTGGAACATCTTCTTGGTTGTGTTTTTTGCGTGGCTCTCAAGTGTTAGGTGTCAATCAATGGTGACTCCAAGAATTTTTAGGGTGTCCGAAATTGGAAGATTCAGCTTTGGTGTGCTAATGTGGGTGAATTTGTTTGTGTTATGTTGCGAAGTGAGTATTAGGCATTAGGTTTTTTCTGCATTGAGTTTCAGCTGGAAGGTATCCGCCCATGTATGCATGATGCTTTGGTTGATGTCATTGGAAATTTCCTTTAAATCTTGTTTAAATGGGATGTAGATCGTTACGTCGTCTGCGTATACAGTGGGGGAAATAAGTATTTGATCCCTTGCTGATTTTGTAAGTTTGCCCACTGACAAAGACATGAGCAGCCCATAATTGAAGGGTAGGTTATTGGTAACAGTGAGAGATAGCACATCACAAATTAAATCCGGAAAATCACATTGTGGAAAGTATATGAATTTATTTGCATTCTGCAGAGGGAAATAAGTATTTGATCCCCCACCAACCAGTAAGAGATCTGGCCCCTACAGACCAGGTAGATGCTCCAAATCAACTCGTTACCTGCATGACAGACAGCTGTCGGCAATGGTCACCTGTATGAAAGACACCTGTCCACAGACTCAGTGAATCAGTCAGACTCTAACCTCTACAAAATGGCCAAGAGCAAGGAGCTGTCTAAGGATGTCAGGGACAAGATCATACACCTGCACAAGGCTGGAATGGGCTACAAAACCATCAGTAAGACGCTGGGCGAGAAGGAGACAACTGTTGGTGCCATAGTAAGAAAATGGAAGAAGTACAAAATGACTGTCAATCGACAAAGATCTGGGGCTCCACGCAAAATCTCACCTCGTGGGGTATCCTTGATCATGAGGAAGGTTAGAAATCAGCCTACAACTACAAGGGGGGAACTTGTCAATGATCTCAAGGCAGCTGGGACCACTGTCACCACGAAAACCATTGGTAACACATTACGACATAACGGATTGCAATCCTGCAGTGCCCGCAAGGTCCCCCTGCTCCGGAAGGCACATGTGACGGCCCGTCTGAAGTTTGCCAGTGAACACCTGGATGATGCTGAGAGTGATTGGGAGAAGGTGCTGTGGTCAGATGAGACAAAAATTGAGCTCTTTGGCATGAACTCAACTCGCCGTGTTTGGAGGAAGAGAAATGCTGCCTATGACCCAAAGAACACCGTCCCCACTGTCAAGCATGGAGGTGGAAATGTTATGTTTTGGGGGTGTTTCTCTGCTAAGGGCACAGGACTACTTCACCGCATCAATGGGAGAATGGATGGGGCCATGTACCGTACAATTCTGAGTGACAACTTCCTTCCCTCCGCCAGGGCCTTAAAAATGGGTCGTGGCTGGGTCTTCCAGCACGACAATGACCCAAAACATACAGCCAAGGCAACAAAGGAGTGGCTCAGGAAGAAGCACATTAGGGTCATGGAGTGGCCTAGCCAGTCACCAGACCTTAATCCCATTGAAAACTTATGGAGGGAGCTGAAGCTGCGAGTTGCCAAGTGACAGCCCAGAACTCTTAATGATTTAGAGATGATCTGCAAAGAGGAGTGGACCAAAATTCCTCCTGACATGTGTGCAAACCTCATCATCAACTACAGAAGACGTCTGATCGCTGTGCTTGCCAACAAGGGTTTTGCCACCAAGTATTAGGTCTTGTTTGCCAGAGGGATTAAATACTTATTTCCCTCTGCAGAATGCAAATAAATTCATATACTTTCCACAATGTGATTTTCCGGATTTAATTTGTGATGTGCTATCTCTCACTGTTACCAATAACCTACCCTTCAATTATGGGCTGCTCATGTCTTTGTCAGTGGGCAAACTTACAAAATCAGCAAGGGATCAAATACTTATTTCCCCCACTGTATGTATGGGTTGAGATATGGTGTTGTTAGGAATTTGTGTGAATGGAATCAATGAGTGTTTGAGTGGTGTATGAGTGGTGAGATTGCAGGTGGATAGTAATTTACAAGTTTTAACTATTATGCATTGTGCAATAGTAGGTTTAGATATTTGAAAATAATAAAGATTTGGAATTGTGCATAGCTGTGATTGATATTCTGTGCGATAGCTTGGTGTACAGCTATATTGGAATATAGATCCCCTGTTTTAGCATTTTGTGATTAAACTCTGTCTGGTAAACCATGTACTCCTCATAGAGGCTTATTTATCCACAACACTAATCTAACCCTTCTGGAGTTTCTTTGATTCTTGCCATAAAGATGTGGGGTCTCCACACAAATGTTCATGCTACTTTATCCATCTCCCAGTGCCTTGGGGTCTTATACACAATGTTGCTACCATTTTACCTCTCTTCAGTGCTTTAAGGTTTTCATACCAATGTTGCTTCTGCTTTGTAACCCCCTCCCCCCCCAAAAAAAAACTTTGAGCATAGACTAGGAACTAGAAGGAATAGTGAGGAGGGACCTTCTACCCACCAAAACTGTCTGACCTTTCCACCATTAGTCACGGCCCTCTCAGGTGGGAGCACCTGCATAATGTGAGTGAAGTAGACATGATGAAAGAGATAGACATAGATTTGCTATATGGGATATATGGCATTATTGTCAGCCTCCTGAAGTTATCACCACAGTCATTGATATGGTTGTTCAGTAGGCACTGTAGGCATTCTGTCACTGAATCTTGACAACACTCTTTGATTCTATGGCTTCTTTGAAGTCACCAGTTCTTTGCATTAGAATATGAAGATCTTTTCTTATAGCTTTGAGGACCTCATGGACTATGTCATCAAGCCATTGCAGCTCTAGCATTATTAGTTGTTTTTAAAAGTAGATGGTTGAATGTCACTGCCCCTTTCAACTCAGAGCTGGCATATTCCTCATTGGTATAAATTGCACGCATTCGCTAGAGCTGTGTGAACCACAGTCCACCTCATCCTTGCAGTCTCTCCTGCATGGGTATCACTTGAGTCTAGGGATCGTTAATCTTCAGTGTGTATGGTACTCACTCCATGATTGCCTCCCTGCTCCAATTCCTGTTGCTCTATATATAGCACTTCTGGGGTCTACCAGTACTGCTCTTTTGCATACAGCTCTCTGTAAATTCACTGGACCTGTGAACAGATAGAGATGAATAAGTTCTGTTGCTAGAGCACATACATCCTATTTCCTTCATCAGAAAAGTCAAGAACTCAAGAACTTGTTCAAGATGAATTGATGGTGCATATATTAGATCCAACTGGTATTATTTCACACTTTGAGAGGTTATTTTTTAAAATTAGATAACAAATCCAATCATATTATGCCTTTCTACAAATATGTAAGAATATCACTAACCATTTTTCTGGAAAAAAAATCTTCCCTTAAAGTAGAACTGATTACAGGGCAAGTGGGGGCATAATCAAACTGTGATATGCCAGGGACAGCTATTACCGGGGGTCATATTGTTGACTCTGTCAGATGCAGACTTAGCCAGTTTCCTGGAATTGAATGAGATTGTAGTGGACTGGTTTGTGTTACAATTGAAAGATTAAGAGCTATTACAAGACCTTTGATCCCTGCCCTTTGTTGCTAGTGAAAGCATCCAGGCAGAGACTGAAAAATCACATCGAGATGATTGTATGCTCATAAAGCAAGGGCTTTTAGAATCCTTATTCAGAAATACGATTATCAAGAAATCAAATCTAGTTTGCAAAAGCTGTGAAAACTATTTCAAACAACTCATTTATGTCCAAAGTAAATGAGAAAGCTGTGCTTTTGGGGTTGTCTAATTAAACTAGTGGATTATATACAACCACAGTGGGACAGAGGCATTGATGTTTCCGAAGTAATATTAGATTTGACTTCTGAGTTTGATCATTCTATCTTGTTATATTGGCTTGTCTTAATCAGTTGGGAGTTAAACAGGCAGCTCTGCAATGGTTTGCCTTTTAGTCTGTCCAGCAGGAGCCAATTTTTGTCCCTGAATGACTATCTCTAGCGTTTGGCCTGGATTTTTATAGGGTTGCTAAGGGCTCTCTAATTTGTCAAACTTTATTTATCATTTCCATGTGTTGTTTGGGTGGCATGATTCGGAAGTTTAAGATATGCATGTTTATGATTCTGAAAATCAATGAGTGGAAAATTTCAAAAATGTATCAGTATGCATAGTAGCTATCACATAGCGGATAAAACTCAGTTTGTTCTAAGACAGAAATCACATGGGTAAAAACAAAAAGGGATGAAAACATTACAAAACGTATAGTTATTTGATGGAACCCCCATGCAGACTTATAAATTAAATTTAGAGGTTATTATTGATGGGGAACTGATAGTGTTTTCTTGTTTGCTGTCTATTCATTGGCTGTGTTTCACTCAGTTGCAGATTATTAGATCACTGCTGTTTCTGGAAAATACAGACCCAGTGGTGTGCTGGTAAATTTTTAACAACAGGCTCTCTCCCCGGTCCACCTCGGCGCCCCCCCCCCCCCTGTCCACCACTGCGCCCCCCCCCCCCCCCGTCCACCTCTGCGCCCCCCCAAAATTGCAGAGCTGGCTATAGCCAGTAGGTGGGGGGGGGGGGGGGGCAATGCATTACTCTCTCCAGGAAAAAAAAATTAAATGATCCCAGGTTCCAATCTAATTCATGTTTAATGTGGGATAAAATGCCATAAATAAGTAAATAAATATAAACTTTTAATGTTGAGCACCTGATTCTCAAAGGGAACATATTCCAAACACTATAATGAAAATAAAATGATTTTTTTTTCTACCTTTGTTGTCTGGTGACTGTTTTTCTGATCATGCTGGCCCAGTATCCGATTCTGCTGCTATCTGTCCTCTTAACTCCGTTTCCAGGGCTTCCTTTCCATTTATTTCTTTCCTTTCCTCCTTTCTTCTTCATTTCTGGTCCTCAGCTTCTGCCTATTTTCTTCATCCATGTGCAGTTTTTCTCCTCTCTTCCTTTTCCCTTATCTTATCTCCTTCCTCACTCTTCCCTCCCCTCCACCCATATCCATCATTTATTCTCTCTCCCCTCCTCTCCCCCTGCCCTCCATCCACCCATGGCCAGCAGTGACCCTCCTCTCCCCTGCCCTCCATCCACCCATGCCCAGCAGTGACCCTCCTTTTCCCTGTCCTCCATCCACCCATGCCCAGCAGTGACCCTTCTCTCCCCTGCCATCCATCCACCCATGTCCAGCACCTCCCTTCTCTCCCCTGCCACCCCCTCCCGACTTGTTTCACAAATTCCCCTGCTTCCTCCCTCCCTCCCGATCCGGTCCCTCACCGACCCTACCTTGGCCATCAAATTCTTCGGGGCAGGCAGTGTTGCCTGCCCACTGCCATCGCTGACTTTCCTCCGCCACCCGATCGTGCTTCAAAATGGCCGCCAAGACTTATAGAAGTCTCGCGAGGCCGCCTCTGGAAGTCTCGGCGGCCATTTTTAAAGCTCAAACAGGCGGCGGAGGAAAGTCAGCGATAGCAGCGGCCAGGCAACACTGCCTGCCCCGAAGAATTTGATAGTCAAGATAGGATCTGTGAGGGACCGGATCCGGAGGGCGGAGGGAGGGAGAGCCGGCTCGCCCTTTCCAACAACCGGCTCGCAAGTCCGGCCAAAATTTAACAACCGGATCTTGCGAGCCGGAGCGAGCCGGCTCCAGCACACCACTGTACAGACCTGTCTATATTGATCCATGCAGTCAAAGACTGAGGCAATATCCAACACACAAACTGCAGGCAGAATGTGTATCAATCACATGAAACAGTATGGCAATGATCTCTTTAGTTGAGTGTATCATATTCACTTGATGTAAAAAGAGCCCAATGCAACCACGTTTCAGTTAATGCCTGCATCAAGGGTAAACATTAAAATGTACAATATAATGAAACCATAGAACATAAAACTCTTATTTTACAAATAACATATATATATATATATATATATATATATATATATATATATATATATATATATATATATATATATATATATATATATATATAAATTAAACATATATATTACCATACTGTGCATATACTGTACCTGATCACCCGAATACCACTTTTCCCATAATAAGCTGATGATGCAACTTTTGTTAAATTAGTCGCCTTACTTTCTAACTCCTCTTGTCTATATGTTCCATCTTTGCTTATACCCTACACTGTCAATTAAAATGTTCTATTACCTATTATGTTGACATTGTAAGTAGTATGCTTTGTATTGTTATTTGAATATTTTTACTGCTGTAATTGTCTATTGCTTATGTTTGATTTATTCTTATTGTAACGTGGTAACGTGTAACATAGTATATGACGGCAGAAAAAGACCTGCAAGGTCCATCCAGTCTGCCCAACAAGATAAACTCATATGTGCTACTTTTTGTGTATACCTTACCTTGATTTGTATCTGCCATTTTCAGAGCACAGACCGTAGAAGTCCTGCCCAGCACTAGCCCGCCTCCCAACCACCAGCCCGGCCTCCCCCCACCGGCTCTGCCACCCAATCTCGGCTAAGCTTCTGAGGATCCATTCCTTCTGAACAGGATTACTTTATGTTTATCCCACGCATGTTTGAATTCCGTTACCGTTTTCATCTCCACCACCTCCCGCAGGAGGGCATTCCAAGTAGCCACCACTCTCTCCGTGAAAAAATACTTCCTGTACACCACCTTGAGTGAATTCCTTCAAAAAGGCGGTAAATAAATCCTAATAAATAAATAAATAAGTATATCTGCACTGCAATATGCAATGTCCAAAATTGTACACAAGTGCAAGGAGGCTTTTCTGTGATGACACTGAGCAACTGGATTGAAGATAAGAACTGGTTGCTTCAATTTGATAAAATATAAGGAAAATACAAGAAAAGAAAGTTTATATGAAATTTTGTGAGCTGTATCAAAAGACTGACATGAAGACATTTATTTTCATAAAAAGGGCTGATGATGACTGAAGGTATTGATAAAAGAATACATTATATTTATACATCCACCATCTGATGGGCTACAAAAATATAAGATATTGTTCTCAAGAGAGCTTATTTTGTTAGTGCTATCTGTTGAGGAGCTCTCTAATGGTTGTTTTAGCTTGACCACAGTAACTAGTTGCAATTATTGGATCAACTTTGTATGATATGTGCATATTTACAGATAAACATTTAGGGCCCTGTTTACTAAGGTGCGTTAGCGTTTTGAACACACCTACATGTAGCGTCTGCGCTAACCATGTAGGCTCCTATAAGGATATTGTAGGCGCATAAACAGTTAATGCACGTACATAGTTAATGCGTGTTAAAGACGCTAACGCGTCTATAACGCTGCTTAGTAAACAGGGCCCTTAGGCGTATTTTGGCATTTTTTGTGCATAAGAGCTCACATATGTGCATACACACTTGTATTTCAAACATTTATGTACATAATCAGTTCAAAACTGCCAGTACCTATTTATAGGATAACACAATACATGGGTTATACATTGAGGTGAGCATTATTAGAGTGGCCAACAGAGTACTCCAAAAAGAAGATAATCAGCTTTAAAAAAAAAAAGGGAAAATTTGCATTAATTTGCATATATAATTTTCACAAGCAAATATATGTACATATTTGTGACATTACATGTTATTACTATAATTTAAATCAGGGGTTCTCAACTCAATCCTCAGGACACAACTAGACAACCAGGTTTACCCTAGGGGCACCATGACCCAAGAAAGTTTGAAAACCACTACTGTATTGAATTTAAAATCTACAGACTTTTGTATTCTATGAGCTCTTTTTACAATATGAATTTGAAACATACTCCGTTATTACTGTTCTCGAGAGTTAATTTTAACAAAACATTTTCGTAAGAATAATGATGTTCAAAATTAGATCATTTGCATACCTCCTATCTTTCTGCGAATGGCTAAAACTAAATGGGAATCAATAAAAAACTGATTTCTTGTGCGTGCATATTTATTTATTTGTTACATTTGTACCGCACATTTTCCCAACTATTTGCAGGCTCTATATAAGAATCTATATTAATATCTGTATCTAGACTTATCTCTCTGTAGCTATGTAGAAGCATAGGCAGAAATAGATAATATTCACACAATTTTGATGTTCAGTATAGTTGGATTGAATTTGATTGGACTTAATAATTTGACATAATGCTAAATACATCAGTGTCTAAACAGTTTAGTACAAAAATATATACATAGATCAGATACAATCTCAGTAATGCACATGGAGCACCTATTAATCATTTGGAAGCTCCTTTACTAAGCTGCGCTAAAAAAAATGTGCTTAGCATATTCTTACTAGCACACGGCCATGAATTTGGTCTTTTACCCTTTTTTGCTGGCCGTGCACTAATGTTTACATTCAGCCACAGAAAAAAATGAATGCAAGTAATGCAGGAGCACTTGCCGTCTCCAATTTAGGAGGTGCTAAGGGCTCCTGCATTAATTCTGTGTTATTAAGTTAGCGTGTACTAACATCAGCCTGCTTACTGAATAGCACTTCCATGCCCTCTCCAAAAAAGATATTTAAAAAAATTAATACTGTACAATTAGCACATGCAAATCGCAAAACTAATGCAGAATGCTTTAGCATGTCCTGTGCTAGGACATTTTTGCTGCATTTGGCATGTTGTTAGCATCTAATGTGGCATAATAAAAGGGCCCCTTAATTTTTACTTCACAGCAACCAATAATGGCCCAGTATTTTCATAGTAAACCAAAAGATTTGTTTTTTAAGTGTGGGCTAGTAGGAATATTCACATATATAAATATATTTTTTGGTTTAGAGGTATATCAAATAAAGATAACGATAAATCCCGTGATATTCAAAACCACTTAACTGGCCAGGAACAGCATCCGGCAGGTTAAATTTATTTATTTATTTATTTATTTATTTATTTATTTGCTGCATTTGTATCCCACATTTTCCCACACATTTGCAGGCTCAATGTCGCTTACATTATGCCGCAATGGCGATAACCATTAACGGAATGATAAGTATAGAGAAGAGTTCAAATTAAGGTATACTGTATAAGAATATCAAGCAAATTAGATGTTAAAGATAAAATATCAAGTGAATTAGAAGTAAATAAATAAATAATTC
The DNA here is from genome assembly GCF_901765095.1 of Microcaecilia unicolor. Classification (NCBI taxonomy): domain Eukaryota; kingdom Metazoa; phylum Chordata; class Amphibia; order Gymnophiona; family Siphonopidae; genus Microcaecilia; species Microcaecilia unicolor. Next base: position 299,142,385 of record NC_044031.1, read on the forward strand.
ATAACAGGTATATAAGAACAAGGACAATGTAAAACGTTCAATAATGCCAATGTAATTAAAGTAACCAGAATAAAGGAATCAATGTTGGTTTGTTCTGGTGCATTTTTGATGTCAAGTCTTTTATGAAGGATTCTTGTTATAAGTCTCTTTGAATAAGTTTGTCTTTAGTAACTTCCGGAAGGAAGTTAAATGGCACTTAACCAACCATCTAGTGATACCAGGCAGAGGATAGCCGGTTATCTCCCACTGAATATCCCCAGTTAGCGCCAAGAAGATAACCAGCTATATCATGTAATGTAGTCGGCTATCCCCAAATACTTGAACCCTATCAAGCAATTGTAAGCGGTCACATCTGGCCACTTAAATAGCTGGTATATCTTTAGCCTGTTTAAAGTTAATCAGTTATCTTTGAATATTGACAGCTGATTAACCATAAACCGGATATTCAATGCCAGTCACCAAAAACCAGCCTGGCATTGAATATCCAGGCTGGCTGCCAACCGCGAGAGTTGGATAAGCTTTCTCCCATAGTCTGAATATCGGCCCCAAAATGTATACATGAACACAGTACATTGAGAACAGGGAACGAAATGCTGGTGCAATCACTCATTAGTGGTAAGGGAAAGGGAATTGGACATGATAAACCACCTTTCTGTGGTTTTTGCATTCAAAGAGGTTTACATAGTATGTACAGGTACTTATTTGTACCTGAGGCAATAGAGGGTTAAGTGACTTGCCCAGAGTCACAAGGAGCTGCAGTGGGAATTCAAACCAGTTCCTCATGCAGAGGTGCTAGATCTAATTCAGAGTAGTAGAGGTTGGGAATGCAACAAAGTCAGTGTTCATAGCCCCTCATGGGAAGAAGTCCCGCTCAATTTTCAACAATGACAACTACTGACTGGTTTGAAAGTGCACCTGTCTCAGGTTGCAGAGAAGTACTTCTGTGTATGAAAGAAGAGCAGGACTTGGGGTTGATCGTTTTTGACAATCTTAAGGTGCCAAGCAGGTAGAAAAGGTAATGGCCAAAGCCAGAAAGATGTTTGGATGCATAGAGAGAGAAATGGCCAGCAGGAAAAATGAGGTGATAGTGCTCTTCTATATAAGTCTGCTGAGGCCCCACTTAGAATACTGTATGTAAAAAGATATAGACAGAATGGAGTCATTCAAGGGGATGACTACAAAATTGGTCAGTGGTCTCCATCATAAAGTGTATGGGGACAGACTTGTAGACTTCAATATATATATATATACTTTGGAAGAAAAGCAGGAGAGAGGGGATATGATAGAGACATTTAAATATTTCCATGATATTCATGTACAGGAGGCGAGTCTATTCCAACTGAAAGAAAACTATGGAATGAGAGGGCATAGGATGCAGTTAAAAGGTTGTAGGATCAGGGAAAAACTAGGAGAGTGCTCTTTTTTTAAAAGAAAGAGGGTGAATATGTGGAATAACTTCCTGGGGGAGGTAGTGGAGAGAAAGACTGTATCGGAATTCAAGAAAGCATGGGACAAGCACATGTAATCTTTTAGGGAGTGGAGGAGATAGTGGATGATGTGGATAGGCAGAATATATTTCTCTGTTTTTAAGGAAGCATGGTCTATGTGTTTCTTTTTTGTTACATTTGTACCCTGCGCTTTCCCACTCATGGCAGGCTCAATGCAGCTTACATATTGTATGCAGGTACTTATTTGTACCTGGGGCAATGGAGGGTTAAGTGACTTGCCCAGAGTCACAAGGAGCTGCCTGTGCCTGAAGTGGGAATCAAACTCAGTTCCTCAGAACCAGAGTCCACCACCCTAACCACTAGGCCACTCCGTCAGAGGACACCACTAAAATGGCTGGGATAGAAAGGAAGGGGAAATTCAGATAGCTGGCTCAACTATAGTCCCCAGGTGGCTAATTTTCTGACTGGGCTGAAAGCCCAAAGAGAAGAAAGTAGATGAAATGCTAGAGAAGTCATGAAATTACAGCTTTAGTTATGAAAAAAAAAATCATGTTTACCCTAAGTATCCTGAATTTATAAAATGTACAAGAAATCCACAGGAGAATTCCATTGTATTCATCATATTTGTGGAGAGCTGCTAATAAATTAATCAGTAGAATAAAAAGTATTTCAACAATATGCATTTGAATTCCTTAAGGTGAACGTAACTGACTCCTGTATGGTAAATTAAAAGTTATTTGGTCCAAAGTGGATATTAAAAATCTTATAGCAGATATTTGAAATGTTTCTTACTTACTATCTCTGTTAATGAAATGTGTTCCCTCATGACCATTTACTTCTGAGATGATTCTGTTTTAAAATTAAGATAAGAATAGACTGTTGTCCCTGTAGTGTGAGATACACTAGGTGCTTGCCAACACTGAAAATTCATTAAACTGATTGACACAAATATATTTTAAGTGGTGCCATTGACTGTCACTCATCTGGGATTAAATTGTTTTATTTCACAGCCTGGCCCTAGAATGAGTTCAGAGAAATTGCGACTGGTTCAAATTTACACAGCATTCATGCCTGAGAAATTCAGAGGTGTGCAAAATAGTCCCTCAGATATTTGTAGTGACAGGTAAATACGAAAAACCATTTTCACTGTTGGAGAAGGATAGATGAGCGTTCACATCTTGGCAGAGATGCAAGGTCTACACAGCATCTAAAATCAGTTCTCAGTCATAAAATTCAGTCATTTCATTGTTATATCTGCACATTAAATCTTTTTGAATATGTTTCTGCTTAGAAAATCACTCGGCACAGTCAAATCGATAATGTTAGAGTAGTGGAGACATGCTGAGTCTAAATCATTTAACCATAGACAAAAACATTTTTCTTATGTTGTAGATACCCTTCAGGTAGATAAATCACAATACAACACCCTGCATATTCATCCTGCAAGAAAGCTATTTACATTTTAAAAAAAACCCACACACACATACACACAGTTCTATATAGGGCAATAACTTGTTACAAAATTGCCCAGAATACTGTATATGTGGAACCAAAATGGGGACAGGATTTGAACTTATGCATATACTTCAGAATTTTCAATTGCATATTGGTAAATTTCTTGAAAATTGTATGATTACTACATAGAGATATAAATACAGTATTCCCTGGATTCAATATATAACACCCAGATTTGTACACGTGCCCAAGATACATGCACAGTTTAATTGAGTAACAAGCCCTTAACTATCAATAATTGAGTGCTCATCAATTACTGAAGTTAATTGGTACTCATTAAAATGTATGCGCATATCTGGCTGCGTGCTCTTCTATAAGGCATGACGCCAAACTCAAAAGGGGGTACGACCATGGGTATAACTCAAATAGGAGCGTGGCCATGGGTATAACAGGGGTGTTCCAAAAATTGTGCGCATAGTTCTAGATTACAGCCTCAATGGGCCTTAAGTTGGAGGCGGGAATTGGCTCGCCTTCTGGTGCCAAATTTTGAGCGCCATTTATAGAATTCCCTCCTATGTGTATGCAGTTTTATAGAGGCAGTTCTCAAAGAGAAAGAATGTGTAGACTTTTAATGTATTTTAGGCACTTGCCTACTGCACTAGTTAGGCAGCTGTCACTAAATTACCCTTTTACCCCCTAATTCTATAACAGGTTACTTACATTTATGCGCCGATTGCCTGCATAAATTTGTAGAGTGCTGCCAAATGTACATTACCCACATATATAGCAGCATCATGTCTAAATAGTGTTCCGTAATTATATGCTCAAAGTACATAATGTGCAACTATTAGAGGGGAGGAGTCTGTCATACACCACTATGGAAATGGTAGTAGATGAATGGAATGGCCTCCTAGTACACGTAGTGAAGTCAAGCAATCGTGAGAATACTGCAAGGAGTCACTGCTGCCATTTTGAACCCAATCAATGTATTTTTTTAATATGTCAAGTGAAAAGAGACTTAAGAAATGGCTTCCATTCATATACATTCCTCCCAGAGTCCTGCCCAATGCCACAAAGGCATCCCTCAGTGCCAGCTTCTTCTTTCACCTCCCCAGAAATGTGCTGTCAGAAAGATGGGCAAAGCGGGTGAGTGTGCGAGCACCGGGACAAAAGTGGAGGCCAACCTGCAATGCCCAAAGAGTAGTTTAGCTGATGTCCCTTATGCTACTGCTATTTGGTAAAAACTGCTTCTTCGTGTAGGTTCCATCATTGCTATCCTTTTGTGCTGATGGATTCTGTGGTTGTGCACTGCCCTGTCCTAATCATCTCTTAAACCACTTCATGCACTATGAGAATAGGAGGAATGCAAATGTAATGTAGAGACACCAGTGTAAGAAAAACATAAGAACATAAGTATTGCCATACTGGGACAGACCAAAGGTCCATCAAGCCCAGCATCCTGTTTCTAACAGCGGCCAATCCAGGTTAGCAATACCTGCCAAGATCCCAAAACAGTACAATATATTTTATGCTGCTTATCCTAGAAATAAGCAGTGGATTTTCCCCAAGTCCATTTTAATAATGGCTTATGAACTTTTCTTTTAGGAAGCCATCTAAACCTTTTTAAAACCCCGCTAAGCTAACTGCTTTTATCACATTCTCTGGCAACAAATTCCAGAGTTTAATTACACATTGAGTAAAGAACATTTTCTCTGATTCATTTTAAATTTACTACTTTGTAGCTTCATTGTGCGATCCCTAATCCTAGCATTTTTGGAAAGAGTAAACAAGCAATTCACATCTACCCATTCCATCAACTCATTATTTTATAGACCTCTATCATATCTCCCCTCAGCCGTCAAATTTTCTCCAAGCTGAAGAGGAGCCCTAGCCGCTTCAGCCTTTCCTCATAGGGAAGTTGTCCCATCCCCTTTATAATTTTTGTCACCCTTTTCTGTACGTTTTCTAATTCCATTATATCTTTTTTGAGATGCGGTGACCAGAATTGCACACAGTATTCGAGGTGCAGTCACACCATGGAGCGATACAAAGGCATTATAATTTCCTCATTTTTGTTTTCCATTCCTTTCTTAATAATACCTAACATTCTGATTGCTTGCTTACTGGCCACCGCACACTGAGCAGAGGGTTTCAATGTATCCTTAACGATGACACCTAGATCTTTTTCCTGGTCGGTGACTCCTAATGTGGAACCTTACATTATGTAGCTATAATTTGGGTTCCTCTTTCCCACATGCATCACTTTGCACTTGCTTACATTAAACGTCATCGTTCATTTCAATGCCCAGTCTCATAAGGTCCTCTTGTAATTTTTCACAATCCTCTTGAGATTTAACAACTTTCAATAACTTTGTGTTGTCAGCAAATTTAGTTATCTCACTAGATCATTTATAAATATGTTAAAAAGCAGCAGTTCCAGCACAGACCTCTGGGGAACCACATTATTTACACTTCTCCTTTATGAATATTGACCATTTAACCCTACTCTCTATTTTCTACCTTTTGACCAGCTTTTAATCCATAATAGAACACTACCTCCTATCCCATGACTCTCCGATATCCACTGGAGTCTTTCATGAGACACTTTGTCAAATGCCTTTTGAAAATCCGGATACACAATATCAACCTGTTCACCTCTATCCACATGTTTGTTCATCCCTTCAAAGAATTGCAAGATTTTCTTTCACTAAATCCATGTTGGCTTTCTCTGAATATTTACCTACTTACTGCAGATTTAAGGGGACTATTCTTTATTTGCAATGAACTTCAATATAAATAAGTAAAACTTTCATACACCAGCAGTAAATAGAGGAATGAAATATCTAGGACTTTTCTGACTGCAGTATTTTGCAAGGGGAGAGGGAGGAGGGGAGGGAGATGGGGAGTGGAATGGTGAGGAACGATCTAGCAAAGCTTGAAGAATGGTCCAGTAATTTGCAACTAAGATTTAATGCTAAGAAATGCAGGGTGGTTACAAAACTCTAAGGGAACAGTGCAATATAAGGTGATGGTCAAAGCCAGAAGGATGCTCAGGTGCATAAGGAGAGGGATGACCAGCAGGAAAAAAGAGGTGATAATGCCCTTGTATAAGTCTCTGGTGAGGCCTCATTTAGAGTATTGTGTGCACCTGCAGGAAGATATAATCGGAATGGAGTTGGTCATGAGGGCAGCTACAAAACTGGTCAGGGGTCTCCATCATAAAACTTATAGAGACAGGCTTATAAACCTCAACATTTATATACTAGAAGAGAGGCGGGATAGAGAGCATATGATAAGAGGCATTTAAATACCTCAGTGGCATTAATGTACTTGATGTGAGCTTTTTTCAAATGAAGGAAAACTTTGGAATGAGAGGGTTTAGGATGAATTTAAGAGGAAATAGGTTTAGGAGGAATCTAAGAAGATACTTTTCACGGAAAGGGTGGTGAATGCGTGGAATGATCTCCCGGTGGAGATTGTTGAGAAAAGGACTGTGTCAGAATTTAAGAAAGCATGGGACAGGCATGTAGGATCTCTTAGGAAAAGGAGGAGTTATTGGTTACTGAGACTGGGCAGATTGGATGGGCCATTTGGCCCTTATCTGCCATCATGTTTCTATGTTTCTATGATTTGTGCTTGGAAGTTAAGACCTAATATTACTACACTGAGATGCAGTAAAACCACTGCAAAGGTTAGGGATAGAATGAGAAAGAGAGAGTAATGAGGCATTAGAATAGTATGAAATTGGTCCTTTTCTCTCCAGTGGCGTAACCAGACCTCAGCGGGAGGGTGGTCCAGAGCCAAAAGTGGGGGGATACATTTTAGGCCGCCCGCCACCGCTGCCACCACTACCACAGCCATAAGGTACCTTTGCTGGCGGGGGTCCCCAACCCCCACCAACCAAAGTCTTCTTCAGCACCGGTCTCTGGCGTGCCGTGTTCGCTGCTGATCTGTACCTTTCTTCAGTCCTGACGTCATGCACGTTCCTTTAAGTGAAACTGAGCATGCTCAGTTTCACTTAAAGGAATGTGCTGGATGTCAGAACTCAAGAAAGCACAGATCAGTGAACGTGGTGCGCCAGAGACCTGCGCTGGAGAAGGCTTTGACTGGCGGGGGTTGGGGACCCCCGCCAGCAAACCCAGGGGCCCAGACTAAATCTGTGGGGGCCCAGGCCCCCGTGACCCCACCTAGTTACGCCCCTGCTTCTCTCACACTGACCTTGAAGTGAAGAATTGGATAAAAGGCTGGCTGTGTGGGCACGCAGAAGATGATAAAAGAAACTTTTTTCTTTTTCTTTTTTTTTTTCTGCCTGTTTGTTGCCTTTGAGCTTGAGGCCTAAGGATGGTATCCTGGCTGATTGTATGGCCTCTGCTAATAGATAGCTCTAGAGTTTAACTGTCTTATGCCCTAATCCCTGACTCTTCTAGACTTAGACCTTTGTTAGCAACTGACTCACCTGTGGGCTTAGAGTTATTGCAACTGCAGGACAAAGTGGTCTCTATTCACATTCCAAACAGAGAAGAGTGAGATCCTATCTGCTATAGAGATGAATAAAGGAGAAAAGCAGAAAAACAACAATAGCACATACAATCAATCAATATATTTCTAAAATGTCAAGTAAAAAGATACCTTCTCTGGGTCTCACTCTACTCTACAACACTTGCAGGCTCTAAGCACCTCTTGAGCTGGATTCATTGTCTTTGGGCTCTGCTTGCCTGTGTTTCTTTTCTGTGACTCTCAGCTTCTCCAGTTCCTCCACTTCAGCCCTTCCTTCCTTCCTTCCTTCCTTCCTTCCTTCCCTTTTCCAATGCTGGGCAGCACAGCTCTCTGCCACACTTCAGTTCCTCCTCTGTTTACTCTGTCCCGGGGGGAAGGGGAATGGGGAGTCTTCTTATGCTCTCTGCCCAGATCCTGGGGAGTCTTCTTATGCTGTCTGCTCAGACCCTCCTCTTCTCCACATTCTCGCTCTGCACGTGGACTTCAATGACTTTCTGTTTTTTCTTAAATAAACATTTTTCCTCTTTTTGTAATGTTCTTTTGTTGTCATTTCCTCAAGTTCCAGTGTAAGACCCCCTGATACTTGAAAAGGAAGAACCTTAGAGCATTTAGGGTGCTGGAGGAACCTTTCTGCCTTGCCCTGGTTTCTATCGAGGGCTCTTCTTGCCTTCCATACCCAGCCTTGTGCCCTGCTATTCTTCCTGCCCCTTTTGTCTGATGCTGCAGCCTCCCTGGATACAAAGATTTCCGTCTTCTTTTTTTTTTTTTTTTTAATCAGTTTTCCATAACTAAATACTTAACCCATAACTTACCAATTGATTAATTGCAGTCCTGTTGCAGGTCATTGGCAGCCTAATACAATCACACTTAATAAATCTAAGGGACTTTAAATTGGAATAGGCTTCTCCACTATGCAAGCAACAATAAATAACTTTAACAGCTCAATAACATTAAGATGCAGACAGCAGTCAAGCAGCAAATGTTTGGCAATTCATTTTGTTGGCAACATGGTAACATAGTACATAAAGGTAGTCAAAGTCCAAAATGAACCATCTGCTCAATTAAATATGGGTTGTAACTGTAGTTCTATGCTAGCTACTGCCCATGCCCCCTTAAAAGTACAATAAGTCATTCCACCGCTGCTTTTGAGTTGAAGTGCCTGAAGGCTGGTGTTCATTATCTGTGTAAATCCTATTCTATTTTGATTTCCATCACTTACTCCATGAGGACATTTCAGGCGTCCACCACCCTTTCAGTTTTAAACAAAAAAATCCTTACATTATTCTTGAATCTATCCATATCATGTCTTCTGGTTCTACAGCTTCCTTTGATTAGGAAAAGGTTCATTTCTGTATTATTACCTTTCAAGTATTTAAACATCTATATCATATCTTACCGCCCTTCCTCTCTTCTATGGGGAGACTGTTTGTATGCTCCAGAAATAAGTTCTGGCTGTCAGAAATTAATGCTGATCTCTGAAGGTTGGAGTAGTAGACCTGGAGGAGCTGAGGCAGGCAGAGAAATATTTTTATTTATTTGTTGCATTTGTATCCCACCTTATCCCACCTCTTTGCAGGCTCAAAGTGGCTTACAGTACATCATGAGTAGTGGAAGAATGTTAGTAATTAAACATTTAGTATTGCAGGATCTTGGTCAGCATGATGATAATAAAACAAAGTAATAGTATACAAGCAGATATTAATGTGAAACAGTTCTGAATATAGATCGGCGAGTTGTGCATATTCACATTGGTTGATCTTTGTGGTACGCTTTATTGAAGAGATGTGTCTTCAATAATATGCGGAAGTTCGTTCTTTCGAATATCGATTTCAAGCTTTGTGGCAGTGCGTTCCATAGCTGTGTGCTCAGGTAGGTAATGTTTGACGCATGCATTAGTTTGTATTTCATTCCTTTGCAGCTGGGGAAGTGCAGATCAAGGAATGTGCGGAATGATCTTTTGGCATTCCTAGGTGGTAGGTCTATCAGGTCTGAAATGTAAGCTGGTGCGTCTCCATGGATAATTTTGTGAACTAGTGAGCATACTTTGAACGTGATGCGTTCCTTAAGTGGGAGCTAGTGTAATTTTTCTCATAAGGAGATCTTCATAGTAGAGCAATCCCACCATCAGTAATGCAATCCCTGTGCTACTTTGGAGAACCAAGTTGATCTGCCAGAAGAACATCATCTTTTTGTGGTAGTAAGTTATCCTGTAGGTAGAAAATGCCCTCCATCTTATACATTATCCTCTCTCACTACATATGCTACCTCAGGGACATGCACCTAGGATAGAATGGTTAGGATTACCTTTCTAGTTGGTGAGTCATCATTAGGAAAATAGATAGTTGGGTAATAGGTTAGATCACATATCACTTATACAGTTTGTGGTTTGTCCAGAGGCAGAGTTAAGGCAAGGCTGGTGACCGTTATCATAAGGCTGCACGAGAGGTTGTGGAAGCTATTTTGCACAGGCAGCTATAAGAGATAGGAGCAAGGGGGCTATCAGGTAGCCCGGGAGGGGAGGGGAGATATCTGGACCAGGAGGAGTTTGGGGGGGCATTCTGTGGGGAGGAGGGAGTTGAGTCTCACAAGCTGGGAAGGAAGGGATAGAAACAAGGGAGTCTTTAGAGGGCCAGGCGGGGGGGGGGGGGGGGGGGGACTTAAAAATTAAAAACTAGTTATACAGGTCTCAGAGCTGATATTCAACCGGGCCTACATAGGAGAAAGGCCAGTGACAGGTAGACTTTGGCAGTCTGTGTCCAGAAAATGGCAAAAGACAGATCAAGATTAAATATGTGTTTATAACACATTCATATCATATGCTATTAACACAGGTACTGTGTATCTCAGTGAAGGAGGGGAAGACATCTTAAGGCTTAGGAGCCAGCTCTGTGGGTGCCAATGGATGCTGAGCACTCCTGATTGAGCAAACTCCTTTATTAAATCCAGGGAAGGGTAATTTGTATTGTATTTGGTACCCCCAATTATTTTGAAATGTTGGCACCTATATCTAGAGGTTGGATTAGATGAGAAATTTAGTAATTAGCAATGTTGTTGGATTGTTGGTTTAATCATTTATTTATTGCATTTGTACCCCACATTATCCACCTTTTGCAGGCTCAATGTGGCTTACAGGGTGTAATTTGGTATTATTGTTACATAGAGTTGGATACAGTCGGTAATGAATTGGAGTAAGAGAGGAATTGATTAGAAGGTATGGGTATATCTATAGATATATCTATAGATAATGAATGTGTCCATGCTGCAGCCATAATAGTAAAACCACTCTTTGGACTATTGACCTGGTGTCATGGTATTATGTTTCAAGATTGCATCATTTATAACTGTATATGATCTATGTCCAGAAAATGGCAAAAGGTAGATCAGGACAAAGTATGCATATTTTATATCTCATTCACATCATATGTTATAAGCGTGGGTGCTATATAGCTTAGTGGGGGAGGGGAAGACATCTTAGAGTTGAACTTAGCAAGAAAAATATTAGTTCACAGTTTTGTTGGATTATTGGTTTAAATCATATATTGATAATAAATTTTACTATGTTGTGACCACTCTTCCGACTACTGGCATGACATTGTGGTAGCCTAGGGGCCCTTTTACCAAACTGCAGTAAGAAAATGGCCTTAGTACATCCTTACATATGTCATTCCAGTGCACAAGGCTATTTTTACCACAGGGTAAAATGGCTGATTTTCTATTTTCTGTATTAATGGTCATGTACTAATTTTCCCATTAGTGCATGAACCCCTACTGCCACCTATTTTATAGGCTGTAAGAGCTCACATGCTAATGCCACTTTCTGCCCCCAGTACTAAAAAATGACACCTTTATTTGAATAAACACGTTTACCTCACAGTTAACTGCAGATCAGAGGTTGTGCAAATCAGAGGTTGGCAAAGGAGTCTCCCTGGTACTGAGATTAGCAGTAGGTCAGAGAGCTGGCAGAATGCTGTACAATGCCCTCTTTCAGCAACATTCAAGGTAATAACTAAGTTCTCTAATGTGGGTAACACATGAAAGGGATCTAAAACTGGCTTACAAAAATGGCCACTACCTCATGGACTACCCGAAACAAAACAGGGCACACTCTGACCCAGTTAGCAAGGGGAAAAGCACCATCGGAGTAGAGCCCACTACCCTACACTCACCACAATGCATTGCTGATGTGACTCTGCAGTGCACCTAACAGAAAAGGTGTCACAGTCACCCAGAGTCACATCACAACCACTACTACTACTACTACTACTACTTAGCATTTCTATAGCGCTGCTAGGGTTATGCAGCGCTGTACAATTTTAAACAAGGGGAAGGACAGTCCCTGCTCAAGAGAGATTACAATCTAAAGGTAGTAAACTATGTAGTCAGTGTAGGTATCATGAATGGGGAAGGTGGTTATGCGCCAAAAAGCAAGGGAGAAGAGATGGCACATCACAACCAGGGAAAGGCTGTCAAAGGATAGAACACATTCTGCTGTCACGGAGGTGGGTATGGGCATTTAAGGCTGGCATAGAGGCTGGCAAAAAAGGTTTTTATTTTATTTTTTTAGTGTGGGAGGGGGTTGGTGACCACTAGGGGAGTACGGGGAGGTCATCCCCGATTCCTTCCGGTGGTCATCTGGTCAGTTGAGGCACCTTTTTGAGGCTTGGTCGCGAAAATAAAAAGGACCAAGTAAACCCAGCGAAATACTGCTTAACACCGCTTTTTTTTTCCATTATCGGCGAAAGCCAGCCATCTAGTAGCCACGCCCATGCTCACCCATGTCCCGCCTTCGCTAAGCTACCAACACGCCCCCTTGAACTTTCGCCAGCGAAGCGACAGGAAAGCGGCGATGCTGTCAAATGCCTCTTTCGATTATACCGATTTTGCCGCTTTTAAGAAATCGCCGGCCATCTCCCAATTTATGTCAGAAATGGCCGGCGATCACTTTCGAAAATAAGCTGGATGGTGGCTAATTGCTGGCTGCCCTACTTGTGAATCCAGTTTTTTAGTTACGATGGACTGTAACCTTCAAAGAGTGTCAGGTGTAGCTCTGGCATCTTGTTGGGCAGACTGAATGGACTGTCCAGATCTTTATCTGCCATCATTTGCTAAGTTACTACGGGCTTCCTTTTACCAAATGGCGATAAAAATGGCGCTGCGGTGGCATCGGCATGCAAGTTTGCCCTGTGCTGAGGCCCCCTTTTACCACCACTGGTAAAAGGTTTTTCTTTAAGGGAAGGACATGACCATGCAGTAAGTTCAACACTTGCCGTGCAGTCATTTCCTGGGGGAGCCCTATTTAGGAGGCAGTAAGGGCTCCAGTGGTAACTGGGCAGTGCACTGCATGGCCTGATTGCCGCTGGGTATGACCCTGCTGCTAGGGGAAAAAATAATTGTGTCATGCCAGAAATGGCATGCAGAGAGGGCAAGGATCTACTGCCGGGCTCTCCTGGGAACCCAGTGGTAGAGCCTAATTTCCACATTTGTAAAAGAACCCCAATATGTTGAGACTTGGATTTGGATATTAATGCTATTTTTTTTTTAAATAAACTTTTATAGTGATCATTATCTGCTCTGGTCTGTAATGGCTACTATAATATGAGCTGTCCTGGCCTAGTGGTTAGAGCACCAGTCTTGCAATCCAGAGGTGGCTGGTTCAAATCCCACTGCTGCTCCTTGTGATCTTGGGCAAGTCACTTAACCCCCCATTGCCTCAGGTACAAACTTAGATTGTGAGCCCTTCTGGGACAGCAAAATATCCAGAGTACCTGAATGTAACTCACCTTGAGCTACTACTGAAAAAGGTGTGAGCATAATATAATATATCCTGATTCCATGGTCTTCCCTTTAAATTCCAATGTAATAAAACATCATCTAATGTAATTTCCTTTTTAGTAGGCTTTGGAAGCTTTGAGATATGTAGGTGTCTGGTTTTGAAATAATTTTGGTAGAAACTAAGGAAAATAACTTGTATATTCTTGTACACTTAATTCAATCAGAGTTATCTCATGGTCACCATTATACTTGTCCTGTTGGGGGACACTGGAAGCAACAAAGGCAGTGCTAATTCCAAAAATTAATTAGACTCTTGGCATGCATCCCTTCATGTTTTCACCTTCCATCACTAATGCATTTCTTATGGAAAGCTCTAAGAATTGCTTTATGAAAACTACAATTAAGTAACCAAACATAAAGGGTGAACTTTTCCTGATTTCAGATTATACCACCATGTTTTTTTTTAATGTGACAGTCAGCCTTGTGGTTCCAGGATATGTCTCCAAGTGATTGCACCTGGTGGCTATTGTTAGAAAAAGAGCCAATCCATCCTTGTTCACTATTTTATTTCAGAAATGAGCATATTAGCAAGGTCAGTCCTAAATACTATTATGCAGATAATACAACAGCTTATGTGTGACCCAGCTCCCCTGGCAGATATCATAAACAATGCCTATGTGGTTTAATCCAAAATTTGAAATGTAAATCAGTCCTGTCAACTGGAGACTGTTACCAAATAAAGGAATATGTTGACTGCTTGCAAATTTAAATCCTTTCAAGAACTCCAAACTGATTATGAGTTACCTCCTGTGCACAGTCTTCAATGGATACAATTAAAGAACAGCATAGCTGCCAGTCACATTGATTTGGCTTCCCTCACTGTAGAATTTAATTAGAGCAAATATGTTACCAAATACTAACTTCAACAAAAGCTGTAAACTAATTAAAGCAGAAAAACAGATGGTACCCGTTAGATGCTGAAAAAGCTTTAGGAGAAACGGCAAGTCAGTATATCCCATAGAATGGCACAGTTTTGACTAAATCTGTATTTGGACCTTCTTTGAATGTCTGTTAAAGGAGCGTTTTGAAACCTTCATATTACTCTAAATGTTTTGATGCCCAATTTGAAAACATATCTGTATTATCTTGGACATTAAAGGGGAAATATCACATACAATTATTATATGAATATTCATTCTTAAGAATTGGACAAGTCCTGGCTCATTCATAAATATGAAGTAGAAGCCACAGGGGTGAAAAAGACTTAAAGTTTTAAACATATGATCCAGTGGCGTAGCCACAGGTGGGCCTGGGTGGGCCGGGGCCCACCCACTTAGGGCTCAGGCCCATCCAACAGTAGCACATGGTAATGAAAATGCTGCTCTCCACAATACTGACACCTTCGCATGCTCAGCTTTCAGCGCATCCCTGCTGCAGACTACCAAGGTGGAGACTGGAGAGAAGCATTTTCCCACCAGCTGAGATATTGTTTTGGTGTGGGGTGGGGGAGAGAACATTTGGTGCCCACCCACTTCTTGCCTAGGCCCCACCCAAAATCTGCTGTCTGGCTACGCCCCTGATATGATCTCCTTCAATCATATTTTGTTCTTTGTAATGCTTGATCAAGTGTACTGTATCTCCATAAGGCTGTGTTTTTATCTCTTCTGTATGCATAAACTGAGTTGTATACTGTTAGATGCTTTTCATGTTTCTTTTTTACTACATTTGATATTTCAAATATCCTAAAGATTTATAAAGCATTTTCCATGTGCAAAGTATGTTTAAACTCTGAAATGGATCTTACAAATGTTATGGATGTATTTATGCAAGAAGATCACACATGCTTTTATGTGTTCCACATGTGGGTATTTCCTGGAGCATTTTATTTATTGCATTTGTATCTCCCCACATTATCCCACCAATTTGCAGGCTCAATGTGGCTTACATAGTTTTGTTAACATAGTCATTGCGGGTTCAATGTGGCCTACATATTTTGTTAGCAAAGTCATTGCAGGGTGACAGCATACTGGGCAGAGCTGGGTTGGAGCTGCAAGGCACTTGCATGTTTTTCTAAAATACACGCATACCCATATAGGATATATGCACAGAGAGTTGGCATAAGTTTGTGTAAGAGAAAGAAGACTAGATAGTACAGCAACATAAATCAAATATCAGCAAAGATGCAGTGTAGTGGGCCCAGAAGGAAACAAAGACACGGAGCCTTGGATCGGAGAGTAAAAACACTGCTAAGACATGTACTGGTGACTTTACTACCTGTGTCTTGTTGTAGTCACACTTGGATGTTTATCTCAAGTCAACCAGATAATTCTTAATTGAAGTGTACAATTAAACTATCCACGTCCTCACCATTCAAAACAATGAGAAGGAAAGAAACTAAATGGATTTTGAGTCCAAGAACCAGTCAGGTGTTAGAACAATAAAGTGGATTTTATTAATAACAATGCTGAAGTTGCTGGGTATTTTTTTCTTACATTTGTACCCCACACTTTCCCACTCATAGCAGGTTCAATGCAGCTTACATATTATATACAGATACTTATTTGTACCTGGGGGAGGGTTAAGTGACTTGCCCAGAGTCACAAGGAGCTGCCTGTGCCTGCTGTAGGAATCAAACCCAGTTCCCCAGGACCAAAGTCCACCACTCTAACCACTAGGCCACTCCTCCACACTGCTTATTGATTCAAATCTTTTTAAATTTGAACAAAATTGGTGTTATCTTACTTCTCTAAAAATATCTTACCCACTGTCACGAAATGCCTAGCCACCCAACTTGGGTACCCCATAGCCACTAGTCTATTCCTTCCCCGCACAGCTCAGGGTCTTCCTGCACCTGCTGCTTGTGCTCTAGCACCCTCCTCCCACTGACTAGGTCACAACCACCTCTGGGCAAGTCTCCCACTCTCAAATTATCCTCAGTAATTTCTATGTTAAAGGGCCACACTTCCAGTGGTTCCATGGTTCTAAGAAAGCACTCACAGACCCAACACACAAACCACCAGGATTCTTTATCAGTCCAGACAGGCAGAACAAACAAATAATTGTGTTTATTCTCAGAACTTGGAAGAGTGGACAAAAATGTGCAAATGGCAAACAATAACAGATAACTGAAATATGGATTATAACACTAACTAAACATTTGCATACTGATTAAACAGTACCTGGGAAGATCAGGACATATAATTGTTCATAGAGCCTTAGCAAAGAGATCTGTCTCTTTCTTCTTCCACACTAAGACTGAACTCAAAACCAGTAAAGTCTGAATGAGATGAGCTTCTGGGTCAACCAGAGCCCAGTCAACAAGATTTTAAATATATACTGCTTCTTGCTTCCTGTTTGTGTCAAACTAAAGAAAAAACACTCCAGTTCTCTGTAATAGCTTTAATCATACACATGCAGCATCTGCTGGCCAAATAGGAGAAATACACTTCAGACCATAATTAAACAGGAAAATATCCAATACATTTTACAAGCTTAAAACACACTGTTTCTTCACCTGCATCAACTCAACCCTACCGCTGGAGTACTGCAGTAGTTCTGAAGTTGGTGCATGCTGGTTTCCCATGGTAGAAAATTATTTATTTTTTACTGCGGGGGAGTTCCTGGTGGTAATCAGCAGTAGGGACACATTGCTGTGAGCTGCCCGATTACTGTGGGGTTAGGTTCATGAGCTCTTGCTGCCAATAAATAAGAGACGGTAAGGACTCACATGGTAAACAGCCAGGTGCTAATTTTGGACTTAGCACCTGGCCATTATTGCCAAAAATAGATATTCAGTTTTTTGACAGATGATGTTGCCTGAGTGCATGGGAAAATTACCAGCTAAATGTAGTGGTCACTTTTTAGCATGCTTTCTAAAAGGGGACCCTAAATGTATTATCACATTAATATTTTGTCAATTCCTTTCTCTTACAGGCTCAGTTAAACTATTACAAAACAGGAGTCAGGCTGCAAACCTTTTACACATCAACTATTAGATGAATATTGCTAAATGATTAACCTCTTTGTTCTATACTTTAAGTATTACTGTTTTTTCTTTTAAGAAGTGACTCTTCGTGCTTAATTTCAGTCTTAAGAACCCTTTAACAGGTAGGTACTTCATTGTTCTATGTTATTTATAATGTGTCTCCTCTTGTTGCTCCTTTCTTAAATGTGAATGTCCACTTATCTGTGTGAAACTTTATTCTCTCTTGATTCTTCATTTCCTTCCTTGCTTGAAACGGTGGGACCCAGCTTCACATCTTCTCTGTGGCAGGTTTCTTGAATCCATGACCTATTACTCTATGCTTTAACAAACCAAAGGAGAGAATCTGTCTCCCTGACTTAGACACAGTTTATACTATCTGTGGATAAAAGAACTGTTTGAATCAGCTGTCTTTTTAAACAAAACAAATAATTATGTTCCCTGACTTTGACAGACCTAAGCTTTGTACTGTGTCCCTAAACTGAGAGGGGCACAAAAATTTCTCAAAGCAGTTTCTCTCATTCACAGTGGAGGGTCATTTTCGATATCTTTTAATTTCGAAATAGGTTTTGTGATTTGGACATTTTATTTTTTTGGTCATTTTCGAAAAAAAAAGAGTCCAAGTGCAAAACGCACAAAATCAAGCCATTGGGATGTAGGAGGAGCCAGCATTTTTAGTACACTGGTCCCCTTGACATCCCAGGAAAGCAAAAGGCACCCTGGGGGTACTGCAGTGGACTTTGTAAAATGTTCCCAGGTACACACTTCACCTTTGCTCCCTTACCTTGTCTGCTGAGCCCCCCCAAACCCACTCAAAACCCACTACCTCCACACCATTACCATAGCCCTTATGGGCGAAGGGAGCACCTATATGTGGGTACAGTGGGTTTCTGGTGAGTTTTGGAAGGCTTGCAGTTTCCTCGTGTAACAGGTAGGGTGAAGTAGGAGCCCGGGTCCCACCTGTTTGCAGTACAGTGCACTGCACCCACTACTAGACTACTCAGGGACCTGCATGCTATTCTGATGGACCTGAGTATAACATCTGAGGGTGGCACAGAGGCTGGAAAGTAATGTTTTTCACCACATTTTTGGGGGGTGGGAAGGGGTAAATGACTGACCACTGGGGGAATAAGGGGAGGTCATTCCTGATTCCCTTCAGTGGTCATATGGTATTTAGGGCATCTTTTTGTGCCTTATTCATTATAAAAACAGGTCTAGCCTTATTCATTTTAAAAACAGGTCTAGCTCAAAATGTCTAAGTTTTAGTCCTGGACGATTTTGTTTTGTTCCATTATGGCTGAAAAATCTCTAAGTCTTAGACATTTTTCAGCCATAATGGAGCAAAACAAGATTGTTCAAGGTGGAACACCCCAAGTTCCACCTTCAACATGCACCTGGCACACCCCCCTTGAGATTTAGACGCACTTTTGACGGACTTCAGAGAAAAACATCTAAAAATAGGTTTTGAAAACAATATCACTGTATTGGAAAAGCACTGGGATCATGGCATCATGTCACTAAGAGAATCATAGAGAATGAAGAGGTTTTGATCACCTGGGACATCCCAATTCCAACCGATAAAAAACTAGATGCAAGGGAGCTGGGCACAGATGTAACAGAGAAAAAAAACAGAATGACATTGATCATAGAGGTGTCAGTCCCAAGTGACTACTCTGTGAATCATATGGTGAGAGAAAGCTCCTCAAGAACCAGAACTGCATTTGCAGCAGTGGTTCTTCTTGGTCGGCTGCCACCTGGGGCAGATCGCTGCTGCCCCCCCCCCCCCCCCCAGGTGCAGCATTGTTCGTTCCCCCTCCCCCCCGGGTGCAGCACGACCCCCCCCCCCCCCCCCCCCCGCCGGCGCATCACCTCCAAGCCCTCCCCCCCCCCCCCCCCCCGGTACATTCTTACTAACTGCTGTGTCGGCTCTGCTGGTTCCCTGCTCCCTCTGATCCGGAACAGGAAGTAACAGCAGAGGGAGCAGGGAACCAGCGAAGCCAACAGCTGTGCGGCTGCTCCCTGCACCCCTCCTGCCGTTTGAACCAGAGGCAGACCACATCCACCGCCCCCGCCCTTGGTACGCCGCTGATTCACAGAACAAGAAAATGTGGCAGAAAGATATAGAAATATTTCCCACTGTTTTGGGTGCCACAGGTTTGATTAAAAGAAATTTTGAAGCACACTTGAATAGGTTGTTTATTTTTGTTACATCTTAGGGACTCTAGTGGGAAGATCTCTTTGGCATGGTGCAAGTGCTACAGCAAGCATTAGCATTAAATTTGAGAGGTTGAATAAGCCACATACTCTTAAGAGTAAGGTTTATTACTGTTATGGTATGTGATAAAAAAAAGTAATATTTGGACACATGGAGGGGCATAATCGAACGAGGCACCCATTTTCCTGAGGACGTCCTCGCAGGACGTCCCCGCGAAGGGGCGGGGAAACCCGTATTATCAAACAAGATGGGTGGCCATCTTTGTTTCCATAATATGATCAGGGACGCCCAAATCTCAACATTTAGGTCGACCTTAGAGACGGTCGTCCCAGATTTTCGGCAATAATGGAAACCGAGGATGCCCATCTCAGAAACAACCAAATCCAAGCCATTTGGTCGTGGGAGGAGCCAGCATTCGCAGTGCACTGGTCTCCCTCACATGCCAGGACACCAACCGGGCACCCTAGGGGGCACTGTAGTGGCCTTCAGAAAAGCTCCCAGGTGCATAGCTCCCTTACCTTGTGTGCTGAGCCCCCCCAAACCCACTCCCCACAACTGTACACCACTACCATCGCCCTAAGGGGTGAAGGGGGGCACCTACATGTGGGTACAGTGGGTTTCTGGTGGGATTTGAAGGGCTCACATTTACCACCACAAGTGTAACAGGTAGGGGGGATGGGCCTGGGTCCACCTGCCTAAAGTGCCCTGCAGTACCCACTAAAACTGCTCCAGGGACCTGCATACTGCTGTCATGGAGCTGGGTATGGTATTTGAGGCTGGCATAGAGGCTGGAAAAATATTTTAAAATTTATTTTTTAGGGTGGGAGGGGGTTTATTGACCACTGGGGAAGTAAGGGGAGGTCATCTGGTCATTTAGGGCACCTTTTTGTGGCTTGGTTGTAAAATAAAAAAAGGACCAAGTAAAGTCGGCCAAGTGTTCATTAGGGACGCCCTTCTTTCTCCCATTTTCGGCTGAGGACGCCCATGTGTTAAGCACGTCCCAGTCCCGCCTTTGCTATGCTTTCCACATGCCCCCATGAACTTTGGTCGTCCCTGCGACGGAAAGCAGTTGAGGACACCGAAAATCGGCTTTCGATTATGCCGATTTGGGTGACCCTGGGAGAAGGACGCCCATCTCCCGATTTGTGTCAAAAGATGGGTGCCCTTCTCCTTCGAAAATAAGCCTGATGGCCTCCCAAGATGTACATGCATAAATAACAAAATACAATCAAATGCAGAGATGCAAAAGTCATAGAAATATCTTATGACTCCCCATGTCATATATTAACAGCAGAAACTATGTTTGAGGCAAAAAGATTATACAGTGCTTTGCATGACTCATTAGGTATCCAATACTTAAGAATTATGTGCAATCAGTGAAAAATGTGGCGTGACTATAGCAATGCATTAGTGGTAATAAGTAGACATCATATGAATGCTTTGCATTCACTGACTAAGCTAAGCACAAGCAGGATCATTTAAGTACAGATGGTATAATGCTTGCTTATAACACAAGTGCAGTAATAAACTCCACTGAGTCCATAGACTTCAAAACCATTCATTTTCTGGAGCACCCTATCAAAGAGCATTTATAATTAACCACCAGAACATCATTCATTGCAGCCTATGAGTGATTTTGTGGGAACTGCTGTTTCAACCAAGGGCACTGAGTTGACATCCCTTTAGTAATATTCCAGAAAGGAGATTTGGACAAAGCATACAATATTCAGCTTAAAGAGGAAATTTTTAACTCCTTGTCTAGATATCACTAACAAGTAGGAAATAGTAGAACAATAGAACCTCTCGCAGATGGTGTTCAGAAATATATTTATTAAAGAACTAGTAAATGAGGCCCGTTTTTGACACAAATGAAATGGGCGCTAGCAAGGTTTTTGTCGGAGTGTGTATGTTTGAGAGTGTGTGTGAGAGTGACTGTGTGTGAGAGAGAGTGAATGTGTTTGTGATAGAGTGAGACTGCTGGGTGTGAGTGTGTCTGCTCTGTCCCCTGGCCCCCCTCCAGCCACCCAGCGATTCTCCTCTCTCCCCTCCCCCCCCTGCAGCCACCCAGTGATTATTCTTTTTTCTTGCCCCCCCCCCCCCTGTATCCACCCAGAGATGCTCTTCTCTCCCCTGCCCCCCTCCAGCCACCAGCGATTGTCCTCCGTCCGCTGCCCCCCCTCCAGCCACCCATCCGATTGTCCTCTCTCCCCTACTCCCCCTCTAGACACCCAGTGATTCTAGTTTTCCTGTGGTCCCCCTCCAGCCACCCAGCGATTCTCCGTTTTCCCTTGCCCCCACTGGTGCTCTTCTCTCCCTGGGCTGTGTCCCCCCTTCCAGCCACCCGGCGAATCTCCTGTCTCCCCTGCCCCATCGATTCACCACTGTGCACCTGCTCTCCCATCTGTGGTTGGTCAGCTGTTGCATGTGATGTGCGTAGGATGAGCGATGCGATTCTGTGAGTGCAGTGCTCTGCCCTCGACATCATCACCTTGTGATGTGAGGACGGGCAGACACTCATGGGCAAGCAACAATTTACACAACTACACACTTAGAACTTGGAGACTTCCGGCTCAGGCTTCCGTCTTCATTAGAACGTTGGAGGTGCGTTTTATATAGAGAGATGAGGATGACCCGACACGACACGTGTTTTGGCCGTACAGGCCTGCATCAGGGGTCTAGGAAAATGTCATTCAATACTTTTTCCTAGATTAGTTATCAAGGGATTGAATTTCCACTCATTGGTCACTCAGAAGGAGGTACAAAAGTGTCAGACACAAATGCAGCGATGGGTGCTGTATCTGTATGCAAAAAGCAACTTATCATATAGATATCACGAACTTCACAGCTCAGGAAAAACAGTGTTAAAGTCTAGGTATAAAAGGCTATACTGAATGCTCGACATTTTTAGACTCTGCATATTAGTGTTCAAACTGCATGAGGTGTACTTGGGCTCAGCCACCCAGACAAAGGAGATCTAAACACTACTGCAATATCAGTTTGTCTTTTTCTGTATTCTTCATGATTAATGCAAAAGGAAATAGAATGAGACCTACAAACAATGGGGCCCCTTTACTAACCTGTGTTAGGAACGGGCTTAGTATCTCTTAACATGGGACTTTAGCAAGGCAGTATTTGAGGAATCTTTTCCATTTATTTTTTTTTAGGTTAAGCAAAACAGGAAAAAAGCATGAATGGCCTCAAGAACTGGGGTAAGGAATGATCTTTATTTAAAGACCAGCACGGGCTGTGTTTCAGCGCGAAGCCTGAGTCAGGGTTCAGCTCTATTGTTGTTCCAGCACATATGTAACAATGGTTATTTGTCAAACTGAGATGCTCCGGGCAAGCATGCGTCAACAGAAGAAAAGCTATGATTTTGAGGAGAGCAATACTATAAACTTACAACTTTCAGCGATCAGAAAACAAACAAAGTGTGCACTAATAGGTGTATTTTACTTGCTGTGCCCTGGATCTATATAGGCCACCCAAAGTTGGGCATGCACATTTGAGCACCAATCATAGATCTGCATGCAAATTAATAACTAGATAACAATCAATAATTAGTGTTAATTGGCAGCAATTTGGAATTACACACATATCTGCCCTATGCCCTATTCTATAACGTGTGCATAAAATTTTATAACGCACAACTCCAAAAGGGGGTGTGTCCATGGGAGGGGACATGAGTGGGTCAGAGTCATTCCCAGAAGTTAGCTGTGATGTTATACAATACTGTCACTTATGGAAGGAGGAGTGGCCTAGTGTTTAGAGCACTAGTCTTGACATCTAGAGGTGGCTGGTTCAAATCCCACTGCTGCTTGCTCGTAATACTGGACAAATCACTTAACCCTCCATTGCCTCAGGTACAAAACTTAGATTGTGAGCCCTTCAGGGACAAGGAAGTATCCAGTGTACCTGAATGTAACTCACCTTGAGCTGCTACTACTGAAACAGGTATGAGCAAAATCCAAATAAATAATTATTGTGCCTGCTATTTAATTAGGCACCAGCCTTTGACAGCCATGAGAGGAGGAGTGGCCTAGTGGTTAGAGTGGGGCCTTTGGTCCTGGGGAACTGGGTTGATTCCCACTGCAGGCACAGGCAGCTGCTTGTGACTCGGGCAAGTCACTTAACTCTCCATTGCCCCAGGTCCAAATAAGTACCTGTATATAATATGTAAGCCACATTGAACCTGCTATGATTGGGAAAGCACGGGGTACAATGTAACAAAAAAAATGCTCACACCCAAAGTTAGGCAGCAAAATGCACGCTAAGCTAGTATACTATGAAGGTTGTTCCATGCAGAGCTCTCTGCAGAACACTGTTAGCACCAATCATTTTAGCACCTAACCTTGCAGGTTTTGCTATATACTATAATAAAACGCACCCTCAACGTTCTGAGGACACTGACCGTCACTGCAGGCACTCACACACCGGTTCGTAACTTCATGGTGGTGAAGCCACAACATCACCATGTCTGCATGCCCGCCCTCGCGTCACACGTGATGACGTCAAGGGCGAAACATGAAAACAAGGCAAATCAACACACGGGGAGCAGTAGGGAAACACGCGCAGCGTGTTTCCCTACTCCTCCCCTTCAACAAATCACAGCCGCAAATGACGACGTGCCCATCACCCCGGCACCTTTCACCACATTGCCCGCCCCTTTCAAGGTACCGGCCCGCCCCCGGTACCACACTCTTCCCCTCATCACCTTCCCTCCCCCCTGACCCTCCCATCCCCTTACGCCACTATCCCTGGTAGTCTAGTGATACCTGTTCGCTCAGGCAAGAACGAAGGAACCCCCCGCTTTCCTGCCTGGAGCGCTGCTGCTAGCTGCCCCGGCTGCATCGTGTCTGAGTCCGGCTCTCGGCGAATCAAATGGCCGCGAGAGTTGAAGCTGCCTTGCGAGACTTCAACTCTCGGTGGCCATTTTGAAACGCCGAGAGCCGGACTCCCACACGATGCAGCAAGGGAAGCTAGCAGCACCGCTAAGGGCAGGAAAGAGGGGGCTCTTTCTTTCCTGCTCCGACCGAACAGGTACCTCCTGACCACCAGGGAGACAAGCGTAAGGGGAGGGAAGGGAGTCTGGTGCCGGCTAGGGCCCGTTTCATCAGCAGCAGAAACGGGCCTTTTTACTAGTCTTTCATAAACTACGGCTGAATTTTTATCCCTCTGATATTTAAAACTATTTAACTGGCTAGGGATGACTCCTGACAGATTAAATAGCCTTAAGTTAAGTGTTAATATTCAGCGCACGATAACTGGCTTTCTCAGCTGAATATTACCTCTTAGCGGCTAGCCTGGTCACCGGCTAATCGCCTGACATAACTAGTTAGTGCCAATATTCATTTGCTGAACCGGCTAAGTTTAGCAGCTAGATAGCCCCATGTAATAGCAGGTCTATCTTTGGCTACTATACTTAGCCAGTCAGCTGATGAAGATCGACTTAACCAGCTATGGTTTAGCAGCCCAAAACCCCTGGAAATTCAATGCCGGTCACCAGATACAGCCCCAGCATCGAATTTCTGGGTTCACTGCCATCCATGGGAGTTAGCTGGCTTCCTCCTGTAGTCTGAATATCAGCCTCAGGTGTGTCCAAGCTGGCTTTGACACACTATATAAAATGACCCTTTACACTGAAGCCTCCTGGTCATGCTCTGCTTCCACAGCCACCAACAGCCCCAGAAAGTTTCAGCTGCCACCTTCAACCGTCTTCATCTCCTTTTTCTGACACGATAAACAAATTCACTAGGTATTCTGCACAGATTTACCTCTGCACACAGAAAACAGTTTTGATTCTAAGAAGATGGATTCTAGAGAAACAGAAATACTGAAATTTGGGGCTGTGCGTACAATGATATAGATGCCATAAAGGATTTTGATTGTGTTGAAGAGAGCTGGTACTGAGCATGTGGGGGAAAAGCTAATTGCCTAGAAAAGGCAAGTAGGTCAGGATTCAAACCTAATAATTCCAGGGATCAAGACCTCTATAAATGATCATGAGAATGAAAATAAACATGGAATTTCATTACCAAATAATAATGGTTTAGATTGATTTGGTTTCCACCACAGCTACTCATCTTCCAAAATGTCACATTTACACTCAAATTACCTATCCAGGGAAGCAACTGCTGAACAGATATGTAAATATTTTTCTAAATGGTGTCATGCATCACTGGCTTCTCCCATTTGCAGCTCATGATTTTCATCATTTAAATGGCAAATGGGGCACTATTTAAAATTAACTACCTTTCAAAAATATCAGGATTACTTCCTAACTGCCAAGGCATAATGCAAGATGCAATTAATGCTGAATGAAAGTCATAAAATGTTCACTCCTCACCTCTCAGAACCTGCTGCCATGTTTAAAGCACACAGGAATAGTTTCTGTAAGTATGTATATGATCAGCCTTCAGGGGGCAGCTTGCCTGACCAATTACCACTTTGTAGAAGAGAAATTTCATTTTGAGGTTCAGAAGCTTTAATTTGTACGGAAACTCGCAGGACCCTCAGTAGCCCAGTATGTCCCTAGATTCAGGACCATACAACTTATAGGTAGATGTTCACAAAGCTGCCAAGGGGGCCAATCAACTCTGGGAGATTTAGGGTCCCCCCCAGCCCACCCCAGCTCTACCCCAACCCTGAAATTACTCCACCCACAACTCCATCCATTTCTCCTCCCCCAGCATAGCTGATTTGCGGCTGTGAGGCATGGATCAGCGGTGGTAGCAGGAGTTGGCGCTTTATGAAGGCGCTTCCTGCTGTTGTTGGATGGGAGGATACTCAGCGAGAGATTCTGATTTCTCAGTGGGAAATGACCTGCGAACGTGGGAGTCTTTTGTGAAATGGGAGACTTTGCAGATCTGTATTCAGCTGGCAGCTTTTTTTTGGCCACTGTTGGTTTTTATACCCAGATAGTCAATGCTGGGCCATGTCTGGGCACTAGCATGAATATCTGAGCGTTATGTCACCAGTTAAGTACAATATTCAGCACAACCGCATAAGGGGCCGATATTCAAAGTGATTTAACCAGGCAGGAGCCTCTCCTACCTGCTTCAATTGCTTTCTGCCACCTAAATGGGGATATTCAGCAGCACTTAACCAGAAAGTGGTATTGAATATCCCCTCAGACCACCCAACTAAAAAGTGGGTAGGTCAGGGGTGGTGCTGGGGAGCAAGCACTAGGGAGGAGCCTCAGGTTATGTGGGTGCCAGTAATATTCAGCTCCTGGCACCCGCATAGCTAAGCAGCTTAATTAGGACAGCTCAAGAGCTGTCCCAAATAAGGCCACTCAGCTATGCATAGCTCTGAATAGTAGGCCGGCACCTGCATAAGTTTTTTTTCTCTAAAAAAAAAAGCCCCAAGTCCCTCCCCTCAACAAGGTCTCCTCTTTCCCTCTTTCACCTAGCCACGTTAAGACACCACCCAGAAGACCCTCGTCCCCCATCCATGCAGGTAGGCCCCAGGCCTACCTGTATCCCTAGTGGTACGTGAGGGTCTTTGGGGGCAGGAGCACAGCCTCCTCATTCCTGACCCTTGTGCTGGTCTAAAATGGCTGCTCCGACCTCTTACGGTAGTTCACGATACTTCATGTAGTATCATGAGCTGCCATGAGAGGTCGTGGTAGCCATTTTAGAGAGGCACCACAAGGGCAAGGAGTGAGGGATTGCGTTCCTTCCCCCCATCAACTCTGCTACACCACCAGGTATACCAGTAGACCTGGGGGGTGGGCCTACTTGCACAACTAGAGGACGGGGCCTTCCAGGGGGGTCTTGATACAGGGACATGGCAAGAGAGAGGTGAGAGAGGGCTCAGGAGCTTTTTTTAACATACAAAAATGTTATGCGGGCCCGGCCTGATATTCAGCTGGGGCCGCATAACCTCTTATGTGGCCCCAGCTGAATACTGGCAGGGCCTGCATAGGTGCCAGCATCCAGCCTGCCAAAATATCCCTAATATTCAGTGGCGGTACTAGACATGGCCCAGCACTGAATATCAGGGGATACTTTAGCTGGCGATGATCAGCATTTTAAAAAACCCTAACAACCGCCGGTTGAAAATCAGGGGGAAGGTGACCTGCATAAAGATAGGACTGTCTTTTATGCAGTCCTATTTCTGGAATATCTTATGTGGTTAAATGCTGAAGTGGTTAACTGTAGAAATACCAACTGCACCACGGACCGCACACAAAATATCCGGTTTGCTAAAGGAGCTAACTGGGCATATTCAGCTGTATTATCTGGTTAAATGCCACTGAATATGCCCAATTAGCCTCTTCTGGTCATTTAAATTCCTTCAAATATTAACCCCCATAGTGGAGAGAGGAGACATATGTAAGCCCCTCCCCCACTCCTGGGTTAAGCTGGATGTACCAATGTGTTGTGATTCAGTTTGTTTGAAGTAGTCGGGACCGAGTACCATGAACACCTTACCAGGAAGGGGAGAGAAGATACAAATAAAACTAGAGAAATGGAGCTGATATTAAGTTTTTTTTATTATTTAAGACAATACTAACCCAACATTTCAATAATTTATAACATGCACACTAAATGGTATTTCACTGCTTGTTCTTATGCTAAAAATTGTGAGTCACTTAAGCTACTATGTTTCCATTTCTCAATGCAATTTTGTTTCTATTAACAACTCTTAACCTTTTCAAGAATAAACACTATGACTATTACATTGTTTCTTTGTTTCTACACAAGACAACTGAAAGATACAACTAGAATCAGATATGTATTTTTGTTTCTCTTATGCAACCTCCCCACTTTGTAACCCCTTACTGTCAGTAAATTCTGCAATTGTTTTTTCCCTTTGTAACTACACCAAGAATTTGATTCTTTGGCAATCACTTTTGTCTTACAGAACCATCCACTTCGAACATCAGGAATTTATTCCCCAACCGGAATATCAGGTAAGTATTCCTTCTTTATCTTTCTTTTTAGTGGCGAGGCAGATGTCACTTAGCTGTGGAGAACTCAGTCCCCTTGTCGGTGTAGGTGAAAACCTTTCTTGCGTGAGGGCCCAGAACCTCTTCAACCGCCAGCTCCTTAGGATCCTTTTCTTCTCCCTAAACCTTCCCTTAATAAAATAAATGGGAGGCAATACCCTCACTCCCTATCTTAAAATAGTGTTTCCCTGCATGTGACATTACATTTATGTGATCAACACTGTGGCCTCTTGCTAACTGAAATAAAATTCAATTAAAGTACCTTTGCTTGTAAATCTTAACCTCACTTTGTTACCCTATTCTACAGAAGCAGATCTGAAGCGCATTCACACTTTTTCTGCTGCAGCATTCACCCTCTACATTCCTGCTCCCATAACATTCTATTACAGTCCCCCTCCCTTACACAACTACTACTACTACTACTACTATTTAACATTTCTAAAGCGCTACCAGGGTTGCGCAGCTCTGTACAATTAACAAAGAAGGACAGCCCCTGCTCAAAGGAGCTTACAATCTAAAGGACAAAAAGTGCAGTCAATCACGATTGAGGCAGTCTAGATTTGCTGGATAGAGGTACAATGGTTAGGTGCCGAAAGCGACATTGAAGAGGTGGGCTTTGAGCAAGGATTTGAAGATGGGTAGGGAGGGGGCTTAGCGTATGGGCTCATGGAGTTTATTCCAAGCATAGGGTGAGGCAAGGTAGAAAGGGCGGAGTCTGGAGTTGGCGGTGGTGGAGAAGGGTCAATGGTAGTTGGTGAATCCTGTCATGCTTCTGTGTTTGCTTGATTTACTAGCAAAAGTGGAGAAGGCCAAGGGAATAATAATATCACTGGAGCCACCTTAGATTAATAATTTATTGAATAACCTCCTGACACAGCTGTTTCAGCGAGTACTTGCATTAGAGGTCCTAGCGTTAAAATAACATATGTTAGGTAAATAGATACTTCAAAAAAATACATATAAATAAATAATCCATACATAAATTATAAAAACCTATACATATAAAAGCATAATTAAAAGATAACAGTTCATACTTTATGTAGTATAACCTTCAAAAGACATCATAATATTCCTATGGGTGTCTACACAGTTAACACCCAGGTGCTAAAAACGCTATCGCAACCTGGCAAACAGGGCTCTAAATAAATACTTAAATACCCATACATAATCACATTTGAAAAAAACAAACATATAAAAATTGATCAAAACATGTATGTATATAGGAAGGTGACCCATATATAGAGAAACCTCATTCAGCCATCAAATATATAACTGATACATACATACATATATTTTTTATACATATGTTATTTATCTGTATGTTTTTTGGAAGTATGCGTTATCTAATGTATGCTATTTTAACACTAGAACACCTGACACAGTCACTCACTGAAACATAACCTTGTAGAGCCATCAATAAATTATTAACCCAAGTGTGGCTTCAGTGACACCATTATTCCCTTGGCATTCTCCGCTTTTGCTGTTTTTGTTTTCTGTGGAACATTTTTGTCCTTCTCTGTTTCTCTTTTACTTGATTTACCACCAGTCATGGAAGTTATTTCTTAGGATAACGTAACCTGAGGGTAATTTTTGAAAAAAAGAAGTTTAAATTTAAATGATTACTATTTTTTAAACTTATTTAAAATTGATTAAAATGTACCCCACGTTGTAGGGGTCCAGAAGTCATATGGGGCAGAGCCGTGGTTCCTGCCGACATTGAAGAGGTGGGCTTTGAGCAAGGATTTGAAGATGGGCAGGGAGGGGCCTGGCATAGGGGCTCAGGGAGGTTTATTCCAAGCATGGGGTGAAGCGAGGCAGAGCAAGGGCGGAGTCTGGAGTTGGCAGTGGTGGAGAAGGGTACTGAGAGGAGGGATTTGTCCTGTGAGCAGAGGTTACTGGTAGGAGCGTAAGGGGAGATGAGGGTTAGAGAGGTAGTGAGGGGCTGCAGATTGAGTGCATTTGTAGGTTAGTAGGAGAAGCTTAAACTGTATGCGGTACCTGATCGGAAGCCAGTGAAGTGACTTGAGGAGAGGGGTGATATGAGCATATCGGTCTAGGCGGAAGATAAGCACTTTAACACTGGTTTAACCTTTAAATACACTGGAGACAGATTAAGGTCCCTCACAATTAATTCCCCACTAAATCACATCCATTCCCTTCTACCATTCTTACCCTGCTACCACTCATACACACGGAATCCAATATTCCTAGTTTTCAATTCAAAACAAACAAAAAAAAACACTCAAGCTCTCAGGAAACTGGAATCCTTTCCCTCTCTCCACATTCCTCTTACTGTCAATTCGTGACATAAACACTCCTACCAGGGCCAGTAAGTCTCCCTCTTCTGCTTCAACTGCTTCTCCTGCTCAACTCTCAACTGACCAGTGTTGCCAGGTGGAAAATTTTTTTTCCCACCCAATCCAGCACAAAAACCGCCCAAAACCCGCCCAAACTCAAACCCGCCCTGGACACCCCCACCCCCGCGTCATCACCCCCGCCCCCGCCGTCATCAACCCCGCCCCCGCCGTCACCGGCCCCGCCTCCCCCCGTCACTGGCCCCGCCTCCCACGTCATCGGCCCCGCCTCTAGTCACTAAGCCCGCCCAAAAACGTCACTAACCCCGCCCCCCGCGGCCGAAAACGCCGCACAAAAAACCGCCCTGAAGCCCAAAAAAACAGCCCAAAAAACCGCAACCCGCCGCGGGCAAAAATTTCCCGCGGCGGGTCGCGGAAAACCGCCCAATTGGGCGGTAAAACCGCCCACCTGGCAACACTGCAACTGACCAACAAGCTGTTGCCAAGGCAACCAGGACTCAGCTTGCTCAGCTGTTGTCCCATATTGATGTCACTTTAGAACCCTTATTTGCTTCCTCTGTAGGAGCCCAGGTAAGATTATTTTAACCCCTTAGGGTTACACATATCCCATTCTGCTACTCAGCATCTATTGTTGGGATAGCTGTAATGGGTCAACCAACCGTTATATAAACAGATACTACCTAGGGTGTGGTGTGAATTTTGGATACCTGTGTGGATTGTGGTTAGCTGCTTAAGGATTGATCTTTGGACCGATATTCAAAGCGATTTAAGTAGACAGGAGCCTCTCGTGTTTGCTTAAATCGCTTCCCACCACCTAAAGTGGGGATATTGAGTGGCACTTAACCGGAGAGTGAGTATGTATTATATGTTCTCTGCCAAAAATTATAGATTGCACAGGTTATACATTTTAAAATAAATAAATAAATAAATAAATAAATATGTTAATGCCTTTCTTAAAGTGCATGCAAGTCATGTTTTACCTAGAAAAAGACATGGGGATAAAGATTCATATCCATTCCCTCCCCGCAACAAAATACTTTTTCCTGTTCCCAAGCAGACTTTGTAACGCCATCCCTTCATCATACCTGCATTCTCCATCACCCTCCCCTCACAATTCCCACAGTCTTAATTTTATTCCCCACATCTCCCCTCTCAAAGCAGAAAGGAAGCTTTTATGCAGTTCTATAGGCCTAACAGGAATTGCAAATAAACATTTTCCCCCAGATTCAATATATTGCGCCTAGCGTTCCACACTGAAATCTAAGTGTATTCCATAACAACATGTGTAACTTTTAATTGGCATAACAAGCCAATCAGCATTTTAACAGCACTTAACAAGCAATAATAAGTACCAATTGGCAATAATTAGAATTTATGCTCATAACTCGCTAAGTGTATTCTGTAATGCACTGCGTCTAAATTCTAAAGTGCACAGTTCCAAAGGGGCATGGCTATGCACATGGAATTGGGAATTTTGTGGCCGTTCCCAAATTAATGCACATTGTTATAGAATATGATCCAGTCTCTGGAAATCTACATGCAGGGATTTGTGCCACGTTTTCGTTGGTATAAATGGAGGCACGCAGTTTTAGGCACTGGGATATCAACTAAGCATATTCTACATACCGTGCCTAAATCTTATAGAATATGCTTAGGTGAAAATGATTTCTGTGTGGATATAAGAATCTCCCCCTTTAGGCCTATAGTTTAAAGGAGAAATAACAATATTTAATACTGAAAGTTAAACAATATTTAATACTGATGAGACACTAATAATAATAATAATAAAATAGTTCATTTTTTCATTCCATAAAGAAACAGTAAATCGTCCACTGACTCTGTTTGCTTTTTGAAAATGCACTTTACTAATTTTTATATCAATAGTATATAAAATGAAAATCATGTATTAGCAAAAATCAATCAATTATAGGGCCTGATACTCAAAAAGTTAGGTGGCATGTTAGCGGCCTAAACCAGTACATAAGCGGTTATATCCACCAAAGCCAGCCAAAGTCAATATTCAGAGTGCAATGGACAACCAGATATTCGCAAATACCATCCTCTGCAAGCCAGCTAAGATTGGAGTCGCGACAGGGGTGTGTTTACAAGTTTGGTGGCTAAAGCTAATATCCTATGCGGTGTGTCCAGTCATCATCTGTCATATGGCTAGCTATATATAGGCCTGGTTTTCACCAGATGGCCCTTTTCTGGTTGTGAATATTCTGGCCTAACTCTTTGCGGCAATAGGTATGTAAGCTGCTATAATTCAGATTTGAATATCTCTCACTTACTTAAATTAATTTACACTTTCTGCCATTATGTCTCCTTCTCAGTCAAATTTCAGAGTGCTAGTCATTTGGTGGGTTATGGTAAGCATCGAGAGGGTGGGTATGGGGGAAGGGTACATGAGGACTGTTAAGACTGTGGCTCGCTGACATGACTGTTGGGGTGTTTTTATTATATTATTGTGCAAAATAAAAAGAAGAATAAATAGTTACATAATGGAACAGAAAGATGTTCCATTCAATGAACATGCAGGTAGTTTGCAATGCTAAGCTTCTCATTACTGGCGTGTGAGCCAGATTCCTTGGTTCCTGAAATGATGCTTTCATTCTAGACCAGTCCAGACTGGGGCAGGACTGTGCCAGCAGGTTCCTGGGAGATGTATGGTTGTTAGGTAAGTACCAGCAACAATAACATCTCTGGTCACCATACAAGGTTTTAGAATGCATACAGGCACACACGGTGGCCTGGCAGGCCTGATGTTTACACCACTCCTATGCACATACTGTAATCACTAGCCCTCTACCCCCACAAATGTATGCAGGGGCACACATATGGGTTCTCAATCACACCTGCACTGTGACATATGCCTCCTAACTCTGGGCCCCACTCCAACACTGCCTGTCTGACCTCCACTAAAGCCCACTGCCCTCATAGATAATGGTATGCACAGTGCTGTTTTCTAAGAAAAAAAGGTGGTGGTACCAGTGCAGAACCAATCCTACTGGGCAATGTAACCAGGTCTTTTCTTCAGCCAGTATTGACCACATAGCTATGTGACCCACACTAGCCTTATCTGGTAGGCAGCTGCTTCCCAATCTAAGAGTCATGAGTTCAAGGCTGGCTGGCTACCTGGTTCACCAAGAGGGTGCAACCTAACCCAACCCTATCCCAAACACTAACGTTAAGCAAACTTTTACCCTTACCCTAATCTAAAACCAACCCTAACTCAAATGCTAACCCATCTGTAACCCTAACTATAACTCTAACCTCAACCAAACCCTAACCCTAACTCTAACCCAATATTAACTCTAACTCTAACCAAAACAAAACCCTAACTCTAACCTTAACCAAACCATAACCCTAACTCTAACCCAATATTAACTCTAATTCTAACCAAATCAAACCCCTAACCCAACCCTAACACTAACCCAACCCTATCTCTAACCCTATCCTTAAATCAACCCTAACCCTAACCATAACCTCAACCGAACCCTAACCCAGACTCTAACCCTAACCAAATTCTAATATTAACAGTATCCCTTTTACTAACTGAAATCTAACCCTCACCCTAACTGGAACCCTACCCCTAAACCTAACCCAAGGATTAATTCTAACCCAAACCCTAACCATGTACCAAGTCTTAACCCTTACTCTAGCCTAAACATAAATTGAATCCTAACCCTAACCCTAATACTAGGATTAACCCTAACCCTATCCCTATCCAAGGATTAAAACTAACCCTTAACTGAATCCTTGTTGGAAACCTAACCCTAATCTTTACCCTAACCCAAGTTTTAACACTACCCATAACTGTACCTCGAGGATTAACCCTAATATTAAACCTAGACTTAACTCTAAACCTAACTATAATCCCAGCTCTAGTCTAAACCCTAACACTGAATGAAGGATTAACCCTGCCCTAATCCTAAACCAAACTCTAACCCTAACTGTAACCCTAATCCTAAACCTAGAATTAATTCTAACCCTAAACCTAACTCTAATCCTAACCATAATCCTAGGATTCACCCTAATCAATAGCCTAATCCTGTTCCTAACATTAATTCTATCCTTAACCCTAACTCTAGATTTAACACTAACCTGATGATAATCTCAAACCCTAACCCTAACCTTAACTCTAGTCTTAATAGTAACTCTACCCTAATCCTAACCTCAACCCTAACCCTAACTCTTGAACTAAAACTAACTTTAAACTTAACTATAAATGTAAGCTAAACCTTCTCCCTCACCCTAATCATAACCTGAGGATTAACCATAACTCTAACCTTAACCATAGTATTAACCCTAACCCACTGCTTTAACCGTAATCCTAACCTGAACCCCAGGATTAACCGAAGCACTAACTGTACCTTATCCTAAACTTTAGGATTAACCCTAACCTTAACACTAATCCTAACCCTAACCTTGATCCTAACCCTAATTTTAACCCTAGTCTTAACCTTAACTCTTCCTAACCTTATCCCTAACCCTAACAACCCTAAGATTTGGCTTCAAATGAACTGTATTCCTAATCCCAACCACAGCATTAACCCTAACTCAAAACCCAACCCTAATCCTTGGAATAACCTTAACCCTTACACTAACCATATTCCCAACCCTAGTCTTAACCCTATCCCTAACATTAAATCTAACTGTAGCCTAACCTGAAGCTTAACCCTAACCTTATAATGAACCCTACCTTAACAATAGGATTAACCCTAACAATAAAGCTAAACCTATTCTTAACCCTAATCTTAACCTTAACCCTTTCCCCAACACTAACCTTAATTCATGTTTTAATCCTAGGCTAGATCCTAACCATAACCCTAACCCGTAACCAAGTATTATCTCTCACCCTAACCCTAGGTTCAACTCTAACTCTAAATTTAACCCTAACTCTTAGATTAATTTAACTCCAACCCTATCCCTAAATCTAGTCAGCCCTATCCCTAACTTTAACTCTAACCTTAAATGTATCCCTAACTCTCAACCTTGGACTACCTGTAACCCTAACCCTGAGCATCACCCTAACTCCAGGCATAACACTAACCCTAATTCAAAGTCTATGATTAATCCTAACTTTAACCCTGACTCTAATCCTATCTATAGTCAATCCTAAATCTGAGTCTTATCCTAACCCTAGGCTTAACACTAATCCTTAACCTAACCCTAAACCTAGGATTAACCATAACTTTAACCTTAATCCTAACTCTAAGAATAACTCTGTTCTTGGACTAAACCCTAATCCTAACCCTTATCACTAGCCCTTAACCCAATGCTAACCCAACCCTATCCCTAACCCTTGTCTTAAACCTAACTCTATCCCTAGCTCTACAGTAAACCCTAATTCTAGGATTAACCCTAACACTAGCACTAACCCTAACCCTGGGCTTAACCTGTACTCTAACCCTAGTTTTAACCCTATCCCTATCCCTAATCCTAACCATAACCCTAGCCCTCATCTTAACCCTAGCTCTAATCCTAACCCTTACCTTAACCCTAAACCAAACCCTCACCATAGCCTTAATCCTAAACTTACTCATGGATAAACCTGGTCTTTTTTTTCAGATCTACTCAATTTATCCATCTGGAACAGATGCATGTGTTGCAACAAGGCAAGGCAAGGTCAGCAAAATTCAGCCTCTGAATTTATAATTTACCTGTCTAAGGGGCCCTTTACTAAAGATTAGTGCTCACTATCAGAATTAGTATGTACTAAATATTGTGAAGCTCATAGGTATTATATGGAGTTCTTAGCATTTAGTAAGAGGTAAGCGTTAGTAAAAAGGGACCCAATGTGCTAACAGGTAAATCACAAACATAACTTAAACATGGATGAGCATCCCCCCCCCCCCCCCCCCCAAATTTAAAATCCACGGCCAGCATTGCTTTAAAATGTCTGCTATGGCACTTAAAGTTATACTTGAACATTCAGCACTGGGCTATACCTGAATACCAGCACTGAATGCTTTGGAACTTCTCTGGGTATGACTGATATTCAGCACCAGTGCCTAGATAAGTATCAGAGCAAGTCATGACATCTGAGTAAGTTAGGGATATGATAAAATAGTAAATCCAGTGAACAAAAATCTAACAGAAACAGAGAAAAATTAAGACAGACAAAGACCATATGGTGCCTCCAGCCTGCCCATTCATGCCATCTACTATCCATTCTTGTCCCTTTGTTATCCTTTGACTTGTCCCAAGGTTTCTTGAATTCAGTTACAGCTTTTGTCTCCACCATCTTCACCAGGAGGCTATTCCATGAATTCACCAGCCTTTCCATGAAGAAGTATTTCCACAAGTTACTTTTGAGTTTATCCCCTTTCATCTTTATCCTATGTCCCCTTATTCCAGAGCTTCCTTTCAATTGAAAGAGGCTTGCCTTTTGTGCATTAATGCCATGTAGCTATTTAAAGCAATATCACTAGTTACTGGTTCAACAACCCATCATCAACAAGGTTGCAATACTAACTTTTAAGACCTTCCGACTACCTTTTGTCCCTCACAATTCCTTATTCTCCAGGAAGAGTCCTATGTTCTGTAAACAATCATCGTTTAATCCTCCCAAGTCCCAAATTCTTATATTTAGAATCCAGCAGACATTGTGCATTTTTCTTTCTCTCCTCACATCTGGAACTATTTTCCCCTTTCCCTCTGCAGCAATACCTCTTTTAAAAAATTTAAAACTGAACTTAAAACTTAGTTATTTGTGCAGGCTTTCAGAGTGCCAATTACCATACATAAGGTGTCCCAATTACCGCCTTTTTTTCCCTTGTGTTCCCTTTGCTATGATGTTTTTATTCCCCTTTCCCCAATCTCTTCCCCAAACTGTTCAACTCCTATCTTCTTTTAAGTAAGAGTGCTTTTGCTTTCCTATCAAACAATGGAGTTCCTTTTCCTTATATGTTGTTTTAGTATGTACAATTCTCTGTCCTGCAAAGTCAGTTTGGGTGGTATAGTAATCATTGATAAACTATAAAAAAAGACTTGCCTTCAGTATATTAATGTCATATTGCTATTTAAATGTCTTAGCCATAAATCCCCTCTCCTGCCTTTCTTCCAAAATAACCATATTGAGATCTGTCCCCATATGCTTTATGATGAAGGCCACTGACAATTTTGGTATCTGCCCTCTGAACTGTCTCCATCCTTTTTATATCTTTCTTTATTTTTTTATTACATTTGTACCCTGTGCTTTCCCACTCATGGCAGGCTCAATGTGGCAATGGAGGGTTAAGTGACTTGCCCAGAGTCACAAGG
Source organism: Microcaecilia unicolor (assembly GCF_901765095.1). Classification (NCBI taxonomy): domain Eukaryota; kingdom Metazoa; phylum Chordata; class Amphibia; order Gymnophiona; family Siphonopidae; genus Microcaecilia; species Microcaecilia unicolor. Next base: position 299,180,285 of record NC_044031.1, read on the forward strand.
AGCTGCCTGTGCCTGAAGTGGGAATTGAACTCAGTTCCTCAGGACCAAAGTCCATCACCCTAACCACTAGGCCACTCCTCCACTTTGTTTAGTTTCAAGTTTTTAAAATAACAGTTCTACCACTAAACCACTTGATACAGAGAATCAGAACAGAAATAATCAGAAACCTGTAAAATGTATAGGAAAAATACAACAATCCTTCTTAGACCACAACATTGGGGAGGGGGGGGAGCATAGCAAAAAAAAAAAAAGAAAGACAGGAAGGTCAATAAACAGGAAAATAAACTAAACAGGACAGGCTAATTACATTGCACCTCACCATTACAACTTAACACCTGCTCAAGAAGTCCCATGAGTGATCTTCTTAACATCCAAGAAGGCTTTTAACTGCTGTAGTTGGAAACGGTATATTTTATCCCCAAATACTTTACACTTCGAAGGATAAGCCAAAAGAAAAAATGCTCCTAAAGCCAATGTATCCTGATGAAATGCCTAAAAAGCCTTTTTACGATCTTGAGTCTGTTTTGTAACATCAGGATAAATCCACAAAAAAACAACTAAGAGTTACAAAAAAATAATCTAATAACAGCATTAAAGTATTGTTCAAACAGATAGAGGCTATTAATGTAGAAAGCTGAGAATTTTAATTCAAGGATGTCTCCAATAAAGCTGACACATCCAAATTCTCTACTTGACCCAGTGGCGATCCTAGGTCAGCTGTCACCCAGGGCGGATTGCGGCTGTGCACCTCCTCCCCCCCCCCCGGTGCAGCGGTGTCCGTCCCCCCAAGATGCAGCACGATACCCCCCCAGTGCAATGACATGCACTTCCCTGGTGCATCAAGCCCCCCCCCCCGGCGCAATGACACCCCCCTCCCCAGTGCCCCTCTGCCCCGGAACAGGAAGTAACCTGTTCCGGGGCAGAGGGAGCAGGGAACCAGCGGAGCCGACAGGCGCACGGCTGCTCTCTGCACCCTCCAGCAGCGTGCATCCGGGGCCGACCGCCCCCACCACCCCGCCCTTGCTACACCGCTGACTTGACCTGCTTGCAGCAAGAGTCCATCAGGATTACCCAAAGGTTTTCAGGGAATATACTCCCAGATATTCAGCGGGGGATAATCTACTGTCCTCCTCTGAATATCCCTGTTTAGCAGCTAGCTGGCAATATCACACAATATAACTGGCTATCAGCTGATTTTTTAAAGCAGGTTTAGCGGCCATATTTGGACACGTGAGAACATAGGATTTCTTTGGCCATTTTAAAGATAACCAGCTAAGTGTGAATATCAACTTACCAGTTAACTTTAAACCGGACAAAAATAAACCAGATATTCAAGGTTGATCACTGGAAACTGCACAGCATTGAATATCCGGGCTCCATGCCGTTACAGCAGTAGGTTGGCAATCAAAAATCCTGGTTCAAATCTCACTGTAGTTCCTTTTGATCTTAGAAATCACTTTACACTCTGTTGTCTCAAGTAAAAACTCAGATTGTGAGCCCTCTAGGGACAGGAAAACCCCTATCATAACTTACCTTGAGCTGTAACTGAAAAGGGTGTGATTTAAATCCCTTTCCGTCTTCCGGCTAAAAACCCACCTTTTCAATGCTATTTTTTAACTCCTAATCCTTACTCACTTGTTCAGTACCCATGTTTTATCATTCCCACCTTAGTAATTCCCTTATCCCGTATTAGTTCTGTTTGTCTGCCCTAATTAGATTGTAAGCTCTGTCGAGAAGGGACGGTCTCTTTATGTCCAGTGCACAGCACTGCGTACGTCTAGTAGCACTATAGAAATGATAAGTAGTAGTAGTAGAGGGTAATTTCAAAAGCATTTCCCGGAGTAGGTACACCCACAGAAACAGACTTTTAAAAACCTACCTGGCAGATCGGCCACAAATGTATGTATAGCCTGAGCATGCATAACTTTTCCCAGTCTGGGTGAAAGCATTCCCACAAAGATGATTTCATTTACACACAAACTTTAAAAAAATTAAGCAGATTCATAAAAATTAACCCTGAAATTGATTTCATGATCAAAAACAGCTGTATGAGTAAGTGCATAAATTTCCTGGGATAATTTTCAAAATGGAAGTAAATGGAACACTTCATCAGTTTGAAAAATGCAACTATGGTTACCGAGAGAGAGAGAGGGAGAGAGAGAGAGAGAGAGAGAGAGATTGAATTGTGAAATTCATTCTACAGCACAGCAGAATACAATTGTGATTCAGACATCTAGCAAAACTTCAAGTGATCCAGAAGATGGTGCTATTGGCATTTCTTCTCAACCTTGCGCTGCTTAGAAGCAATGTATAATAGGGAAGGTCTCACAATATTTCAGTGTGTTCGTTTGGCATTAAAATTAAAGTTAGTATGCAGCAGCTGAATATTATTTTTTTCTGAATATGTTCTGTCATAACATGGGATATTCAGCAGGCATTTGAATGTTCTCAATCTCTGCAAAAGTTACTGGAATCAGTAGAAAAAAGGACCAATATTGAGTTGTCAAACTGCTAAATATGTGGTTCTAAACTTTTACTTCTTTTAAGGACTACATACTAACCTATCAAAATATTCATGAGTTAGTACCTATTTTCATTACATTTAGCAGCTAGTAGTCTTGATGGATTGAGTCAGGACTGGAAGAAGAGGAGATAGGAGATGGTAGGTGGTCAGCCATGTTAATCATAAGTACATAAGTATTGCCATTCTGGGACAGACCGAAGGTCCATCAAGCCCAGCATCCTGTTTCCAACAGTGGCCAATTCAGGTTACAAGTATCTGGCAAGATCCGACAACAGTGGATTTTCCCCAAGTCCATTTTAATAATGGTCTATGGACTTTTCCTTTAGGAAGCCATCCAACCCTTTTTTAAACCCCTCTAAGCTAACTGCTTTTACTACATTCTCTGGCAATGAATGCCACAGTTTAATTGCACGTTGAGTGAAGAAATATTTTCTCTGATTTGTTTTAAATTTACTACTTTGTTGCTTCATTGTGTGCCCTCTAGTCCTAGTATTTTTGGAAACAAGCGATTCACGTCTACCCGATGTACCCCACTCATTTTTATAAAGACCTCTTTCAAATCTCCCCTCAGCCGTCATTTCTCCAAGTTGAAGAGCTCTAGCTGCTTTAGCCTTTCCTCATAGGGAAGTCACCCCATCCCCTTTATCATTTTCATTGCCCTTCTCTCTACTTTTTCTAATTCCACTATCCAACTTATTTTCGAAAGAGAAAGACGCCCATATTTTGACCCGAATCGGGAGATGGGCGTCTTTCTCCCATGGGCGTCCAAATCGGTATAATCGAAAGCCGATTTTGGATGTCTTCAACTGCAATCTGTCGCGGAAACGGCCAAAGTTGATGGGGGCGTGTCAGAGGCTTGGTGAAGGCGGGACTGGGGCGTGTTTATCGGCAGAGGAGAGATGACCGTCCTCGGCCGATAATCGAAAAAAGAAAGGCATTTTTAGCGTGAATTTGGGTCACTTTTTTTGGACCATTTTTTTTCACAAACAAGTCCCAAAAAAGTGCCCTAAATGACCAGATGACCAACGGAGGGAATCGGGGATGACCACCCCTTACTCCCCCAGTGGTCACTAACCCCCTCCCACCCAAAAAAACACAACTTTAAAAACTTTTTTTCCAGCTTGTATGCCAGCCTCAGATGTCATACCCAGCTCCATCACAGCAGTATGCAGCTCCCTGGAGCTGTTGTTAGTGGGTGCAGTGGACTTCAGACAGGTGGACCCAGGCCCATCCCCCCACCTGTTACACTTGTGGTGGTAAATGGGAGCCCTCCAATCTGCCCCAAAACCCACTGTACCCATATCTAGGTGCCCCCCTTCAGCCATAAGTGCTATGGTAATGGTGTAGAGTTGTAGGGAGTGGGTTTTGGGGGGTTCAGCACCCAAGGGAAGGGAGCTATGGACTTCAGAGGTAGTTTGCTTTGTTTTTTTAATTGTTACAAGTGCCCTCTAGGGTGCCCAGTTGGTGTCCTGGCATGTCAAGGGGACCAGTGCACTACGAATCCTGGCCCCTCCCACAACCCAATGCCTTGGATTTGGTCATTTTTGAGCTGGGCACCTTTGGTTTCCATTATCGCTGAAAAACGAAACCGCCCAGCTCAATTCCGCACAAATCTGATGCATTTGGCTGGAACAAACCGTATTATCAGAAAAAAGATGGCCACCCATTTTTTTTTTTTAAATATGGTTTGTCCCGCCCCTTCACGTACCCGTTCTCGGAGATAGAAGCCCATGGAGATGGGCGTTCCCGTTCGATTATGCCCCTCTATATCTTTTTTGAGATGCAGTGACCGGAATTGAACACAATATTCATGGAGCGATGCAAAGGCATTATAATGTCCTCATTTTTGTTTTCCATTCCTTTCCTAATATGTCTCAATCCCAGACATGTCCATTTGTCTCTCGTCTTCTCTCAGTTTAGTTTTACTCTAACTTACTGACCTACTGATAAAAATGCCAAGGCGATTGCACTATCAAGGTCCATGGAACCCGCAGAGGACACATGCCGACTTCAACATATCATTGGTACGATCAAATATTTCTCGGCAGCTGTGACAATGATATCTCTAGGCATGATTTTTGTACTCCGTCACTTGTGGGAAAAGATTCTTCAGTGGGACCACACTTCTAAAATGGCTGGGTATCTAGGTGTCCATGGTAGGAAATGCTTCATTTCCCAAATTTATTGGTGGCCATCCCTGGGACAGAATGTTCAAGATTTTGTCACAGCCTGCCCAGAATGTGCCTGACATAAGCCTAATCACAGATGTCTGCATGGTCTACTTCAATCTCTACCCACTCCTGAAAAGCCTTGGGTTTACTTCTCTGTGGATTTTATGACAGATTTACCTACTTCAGAGGGACATACTAGGTATGTTCAGAGGGACATATCTAGGTAGTGGTGAACTGGTTCTCTAAAATGACCCATTTTGTACCCCTTCCAGGCTTACCCCCTGCAGGCTACCTGGCTCGGCACTTCATCTCCAAAACAACTTTTAAACTGTTTCTATGGAAAATTATGCATGGATTATACCATCTTATTTGATATCTCTCGTGCACTATGTGTTAGGTGGAAAATTGTATATCACTTGAAATTTTATTTTGTTTGATTTACCAAGCCCTAAGGGTATCATTTTGAAAAGATAGTTTATGTGTCTGTTTGCATACCAGGCAGTTAAATTCTGGAAATCTTTACCTAATAATTTATGGTTTTTATTATCTCTTGACTTGTTTAAGATAGGGTCTAAAGTCGTTACTGTTTTCTAAATATGTGTCTAAGAAATCATGGGTATTAGTTTGGTTGGGTTACCCTATATTTGTTACATTCTAGACATATTGTGGTCTAGAGTCTTATTGTAATCCGCTTTGAACTATACAAATGGAACTAGCAGACTATAAGAAATTAACTGTAACTGTATTACATCTGATCGAGGAGCACAGTTTATTTCTAAATTCTGGAGAGCTCATCCAAGTACCACCCACAAACTAATGGAAAGACGGAATGGACCAAACAAAGTCTGCCCTCCAAGATGACTGGGGTCCACTGTTACCCTGGGCCAAGTTTTCCTTTAATAACTGGATCAGCAGCGCCACGGAAGCATCCCCTTTCTGCATTGTATATGGGCAACATCCAAGCATTCCTGTATCAGTACCCATAAAATCTGAAGTTCCAGCAGCCACTAAGGCCCTCTTCACCTTCAAACAGATTTGGGAGACCACTCAGAATCTCTTACATCAGACCACCCACCACACCAAGCAACAAACTGGTAAGAGGAGAAGGCCAGCACCCCACTTCCAACTAGTGGGGTGCTGACCTAGTCTGGATATCTACCCAGCATCTCCGCTTAAAGCTTCCATCAGCTCGTTTCACTGCTTGTTTTGTACTTCAACAGATTAATCCTGTCACTTATCAAATGAAATTTCCTACTAATTTATGGATACATAATACTCTGCTAAAGCTTGTGATTCTAAGAAGGTCCTATCCGGTACCACCTATCCACTCACATATGGTGAGTGCATCCGATGAAGTATACGAAGTACAGAACATACTGGATTTCTATCGAGTGCATGGACAACTACAATATTTCATTGCCTGGTGGGGCTTTGGACCCGAAGACAACTCCTGAGAACTCACTGGGCAAGCTTATGCTCCTGTCCTAGTGAGATGCTTCCATTGTCTATTTCCCCACAAACAGAAGCCCCAAATTTGGAGAAGGAGGGGGTGCTGTCTTGGTCTTACTGTGATTTCTGGACCAGGCACTTCATGGACACCAAGCAGTGAGAAGATCCCATCCTCCAGCATCTCTGGGAGAATCATCATAATAGCCAGTGGGGGTGAGCACTCGGTGTGTATACTCCACAGTGACATCAGCTGTGGGACCATGCTGGCAGAGCATTTACTCCAGCTGACTCTGAATTTGGCACTTTTGCGTCAGTAGCCGCTCTTGGTGCCTTTCTGGTTCTTTGAGTCCTGAGACGCTACTCAACTTCTGCCTGTGTGGGTTCCTGAGAAGCTTTCCGCTTCTGTGTGAATTGGTTCCAGCTATGCTATTTGTGTTCTGCCTGTGTGGGTTCCTGAGAAGCCCTCCACTTCTGTGTGCATGGGTTCCAGTTACGCTATTTGCCTTCTGCCTGTGTGGGTTCCTCAGAAGCTATCAGCTTCTGTGTGTGTGTGTGTGTGTGTGTGTGTGTGTGTGTGTGTGTGTGTGTGTGTGAGTGAGTTCTTGCAAAGCCACCAGCTTCTGTGTGTTTATGAATGGGTTCCTGTGAAGCTGCCAGCTTCTGTGGGTAAGTGAATTCCTGAGAATCTGCTAGTGTCCGTTTGTTTCAGTGGGGTCTAGTTCCTTGACTTGCCTCTGTATACACCTGTCTTCTGATTGCCATTCTCCTGACCTACTAAGACATAGCTGTTCATTTTGACTTGCTGACCTGAGATCAGTCTATCATAGTTTACTACGAGGACTCACAACTCAAAAACATAACAACCATTACCTCCTGCACCAGATCATGCACTCCACTAAGGACTAGGTCTAGAATTTTTCACCTACTTAGGTTCCTGAACCAGTTGGTCCATAAAGTAGTCTTTGATTTCAAGGAATTTTACCTCCCTAGCATGTACTGATGTTACATTTACCCAGTCAATATCAGGGTAATTGAAATCGCCCATTATTATTGTGCTGCCCGGTTTGTTAGCCTCCCTAATTTCTGATAACATTTCTACATCAGTCTGTTCATCCTGGCCAGGAGGATGGTATTATTCACCTTTCACTATCCTTTTCCCCTTTACACATGGAATTTCTATCCATAGAGATTCTAAGATGTGTCTTGTGAACTACAGAATACTTAGTCTATTTGATTCAAGGCCCTCCTTAATATATAATGCTACTCCTCCGCCAATTCAATCCACTACCCTATCACTGCGATATACTTTGTATCCTAGTATGACAGTGTCCCACTGGTTATCTTACTTTCACCAGGTCTCAGAGATTCCTGTAGCTATCTTTTCATTTAGTGCAATATAGTCTAACTCTCCCATCTTATTTCTTCAGCTTCTGGTATTTGCATATAAACATTTCAAACAATGTTCATTGTTCCTATTCACAAGCTGCTCAGCAGTTGACAGATTTAGATTTAGATTTTATTATTTATAACCCGCCCTTATCCAGGGCGAGGTACGAAATACACTCATAAGATTCATGAAAAACATACTGCACAAAAGGAAATTAACTAACAACAAATTGTTAATTTGCAATCTTGAAAAACTTTCTGGCACTCTTTATTTAAGACAACACCAAAGGAAGTGGAAAACACAACTTCAAGAGATCAATCCGAGACACCAGGAAACTGGGCCCAATCATCTCAAACCCGGCGAAATGCAAGCCATTTGGTCGTGGGAAGAGCCAGCATTTGTAGTGTACTGGTCCCCCTGACATGCCAGGACACCAACCAGGCACCCTAGGGGACACTTCTAAATATATTTTTAAAAAAATAGGTGCCAGGAGTATAGCTCCCTTACCTTGTGTGCTGAGCCCCCCAATTCCCCCCCAAAACCCACTCACCACAACTCTATACCATTACCATAGCCCTAAAGGGTGAAGGAGGGCACCTAGATGTGGGTACAGTGGGTTTTGGGGTTTTTTGGAGGGCTCAATATTTATCACCACAACTGTAACAGATAGGGGGGAGATGGGCCTGGATCCACCTGCCTGAAGTGCACTGCACCCACTAAATACTGCTCCAGGGACCTGCATACTACTGTCAAGGAGCTGGGTATGACATTTCAGGCTGGCAAAAAAATGTTTTATTTTATTTTTGGGGGGGGTGGGAGGGGGTTGGTGACCACTGGGGGAGTAAGGGGAGGTGATCCCCACTTCCCTCCGGTGGTCATCTGGTCAATTGGGGCACTTTTTTGAGACTTGGTCCTAAAAATAAATGGACCAAGTCAAGCCGGCGAAATGCTCGTTCGAACCGGCCACTTTTTTTCCATTATAAGGCGAAGCCAGCCATCTCGTACCCACGCCACTACCCCACCACCGTCCCGCCTTCACTACCTACCAACACGCCCCCTTGAAGGTTGGCCGGTGCTGCAACGAAAAAGCAGTTGGGGCCGGCCAAAATCGGCTTTCGATAATACCGATTTGGCTGGGATCAGGAGATGAGCTGGCTGGTACTATGGTTTCAGTTGCAACCTCGCTATTGGGATGCCCTACCTTCCCTATTTTGGTGATATCTTTTAAAGATACCTAGTTCTGAATAATGTACCTTTGAGTGACTGTTGGCCTTCTCTCAGTTTCTAGTTTAAAAGCTACCCAATCTCCTTTTTAAATGTTGATGCTAACAGTCTGGTTCTATCCATCCTTTCAGAACAGGCTCCCCCTACCCCAGAATGTTGCCCCATACCTAACAAATCTAAATCCCTTATCCCTGCACAATTGTCTCAACCACACATTGAGACTTTGGAGCTCTGCCTGCCTCTTGGGTCTGAAAATGATACCCTGAAGGACTTGGATTTAAGTTTTCTACATAGGAGCCTAAATTTGGCTTTCAGAACCTCCCTACCACATTTTCCAATGCATTGGTACCTACATATACCAAGACAACTAGCTCCTCCCAAGCACTATTTGAAACCTTATCTAGGTGATGAATGATGTCCACCACCTTCACACCAGGCAGGCAAATGACCATGTGATCCTCATGTATAATGGTATAATGTGTAATTTATTTAGTGTTTGTTTCTCACAAACTAATTAAATGTAATTAAAACTCTAATGAAAACTCTCCTCTTGTTATACTAATTAAAATAATTGACTATAAATGAACAGATGTGCTAGGGTGGGTGGGAGTTGGGGGGTAGGAATGAAAACTGAACTAGGTACTGCTGTGCCTTCTTGAAGCTGTTAATGCTTGGTGGCAGAAAGTTCAAGTTATAAAACTATGGGGGAAATGGTATTGGGGCGAGTAGGGGCATAATCGAAAGGGACGCTCAAGTTTTGCTGAGGACATCCTTGCAAAACGTCCCAATGGAGGGGCGGGGAAACCCGTATTATCAAAACAAGATGGACGTCCATCTTTTGTTTTGTGATATCCCCCTTCTCACTCAGGGTGACCTGGTTCTCAATATGCAAATCATATGCAGATTAGTGTGCTACCCCTTCTCACTCAGGGTGACCTGGTTTCCACTCAGCAAATTAAGCAGGTCTCACCAACTGCATATTTCTCAGGCAACTCTTTATTCCAGCCCCTGGGCACACTTCTTCTAGCTTAACACTTTATGCTTTCATAGATCCTCACATTGAGCCTCCCCACACAGATACATGGGCTCAGTACTACACCAATACTTTGGGGACTCTCAACCCCAGGCTTTGCAGCCTGCTTCTCTCAGTACTTTGGACACACAGTCCCCTCTTTGAACACACAGTTCTAGACACACAGTCTTTTCTTCTTTGGACACACAGTCCCTCTTTGAACACACAGTTCTAGACACACAGTCTTTTCTTCTTCAGACACGCAGTCCCTCCACTGAACACACAGTTCCTATAAGTACTGAGGACACCCAGTCAAACACTAATGCTTTAGGGACTTCTTACCCCAGGACTTTCAGCCTGCTGATCTCCTTTGGACACCCAGTCCACCCCCAAGTCCATAGGGTTAGCCAGTATCTTTCAGGGGCTCTCTCTTCTTCTGCTGCTAGCTCACTTCCCTTCCTTTCACAACTCAGGTGGGGTATAAAGTGGTTAATTAGCTACACAGGACCCAGCCCATAACCGCCTGCACCTGTGGACCTCCCAGGGCTCTCCCCGGTCCTAGCGACCTCCACCTTCTTCTAGTGCCCTCTAGTGGCCTACCCCACATAGGACACCCTCTTACTTATCACAGTTTCAATAATACGGTCGGGCACGCCCAAATCTTGAAATTTAGGTCGTCCTTAGAGATGGTCGTCCCTAGACTTGGTCGTTTCTGATTTTCGGCGATAATGGAAACCAAGGACGTCCATCTCAGAAACGACCAAATGCAAGCCCTTTGGTCATTGGAGGAGCCAGCATTCATAGTGCACTGGTCCCCCTGACATGCCAGGACACCAACCGGGCACCCTAGGGGCACTGCAGTGGACTTCATAAATTGCTCCCAGGTACATAGCTCCCTTACCTTGTGTGCTGAGCCCCCTAACCCTCCTAAAATCCACTACCCACAACTGTACACTACTACCATAGCCCTTATGGGCTACCATAGCCCTTATGGGTGAAGGAGGGCACCTAGATGTGGGTACAGTGGGTTTGTGGTGGGTTTTGGGGGGCTCACATTTACCACCACAAGTGTAACAGGTAAGGGGGAATGGGCCTGGGCCCGCCTGCCTGAAGTGCACTGCACCCACTAAAACTGCTCCAGGGACCTGCATACTGCTGCGATAGACCTAAGTATGACATTTGAGGCTGGCATAGAGTCTGGCACAAAATATTCCTTTGAGGGTGGGAGGGGATTAGTGACCATGGGGGAGTAAGGGGAGGTCATCCCTGATTCTGTCAAGTGGTCATCTGGCCAGTTCGGGCACCTTTTTGTGGCTTGGTCGTAAGAAAAACAGGACCAGGTAAAATCGTTCAAGTTCTCGTCAGGGATGCCCTTTTTTTCCATTATGGGTCGAGGACATCCATGTGTTAGGTACGCCCAAGTCCCGCCTTCGCTACGCCTCCGACACTCCCCCATGAACTTTGGCCATCCCTGAGACGGAAAGCAGTTGGGGGCGTCCAAAATCGGCTTTCGATGATACCGATTTGGGCGACCCTGTGAGAAGGACGCCCATCTTCCGATTTGTGTCGAAAGATGGGCATCCTTCTCTTTCGAAAATAAGCCTGTAAGTAATAAAGCTTGCTTTTTTAAAAAAATTCTGTCTTTATCAATAACCTGCAATTCCTGTTTTAAACCTCAGTCTTTAAGTCACCAAAATACAGAGCAAAACAATGTTCACTTACCCAGGGAAATATCCTTTTCTCTTAGAACTTCTCAAAAAGAAAGTTAAGTGGGACCTTTCCTCTCTATATAGTTTAGATTCTAAGGGGATTGCTTCAAACAGACCCTTTTAAGCTAGCCCAGTAGTCAGATTGCCCTTAGTAACCTTTGCAACTCTCCTACTTCCTCACACCTTAATTAACATCTAATTCAGGTCAGAGCAATGCTACCTCTACAGCAGCCAAACCACTGAAATTAACCTTTTGTTTAGGACAAAGTATGAGCCTTGGTACTATCCTTTTTAATGCTCTTGGCTGTCAAGTTTCTACTTCTAGAGAAAGTTTCAGTTTAAAACTATGGGGGAAAAGGTTTTATATACTATGGAAACTAGTTAATATTGCTTGCTTCTTTTTTTTTTTTTTTTTTTTTACCTAAGACTAAACTAGGTTCTGCTGTGCCTTCTGTGTAGCAGAAAGTTCAAGTTCTAAAACTATGGGGGAAAAGGCTATAGAAACTAGTTAATGAAGCTTGCTTTAAAAAGAAAACTCTATCTTTATCAATAACCTGCAATTCCAGTTTAAATCCCAATCTTAAGGTTACCAAAGCACAGAGGAAAATGATGTTCACTTACCCAGAGAAATGTCCTCTTCTCTGAGAACTTCTCAGAAAGGCCATTGAGGTCCCACTGCAGGAAGCTGGTGTAGAGGAACCTCCAAATTGGATGTGTTACTTTACATTTTCACACTGTGCAAAAGGATTTTTATATTTAATTTTATGATGGCCTGGAAAAAATAACTACAACTCTTTCCTGCCATGATCAGGACCTCGACTGCCCCAAATCATCCTGGACTCGTAATGAGTCCTAACCTGGCCTCCCCATTGGTTGGACTGGCCTGAAAATGGCTCAAATTGTCCCGGGACCAGCTCAGCAATTGCCTGCACCCTGAACCCAGCTCAGTCAAATATTTATTTATTCATACTTAAACCAACAGGTTAAACTAACTACAAATACAAAATGCTGAAATCACCCAAGAAAACCATCTTGAAATCATTGTAGGATTATACTTTGAAATGTTTAGTTCATGTGCTGTGGCTAAAAAAAAAGATGTTAGGAATTATCTGAAAAGGAATGGAGAGCAAAACTGAAAATATCATTATCCCTCTGTATAGATACCTGGTGTATTCTCACCCTGAGTATTGTGTACAGTTCTGGTCGCCGCATCTCAAAAAGGATATAATATTATTAAGACAAGGTTCAGAGAAAGATGACAAAAATGATAAAATGTATAGAATATCTCACTTACGAAGAGAAGCTAAACAGGTTAGGGCTTTTCAGAACAGAGAAAATATGGATTAAAAGGGCATGGGCACCAACATTTAAAAATGATTAGGTGTGCCCAACACAATACAAATAACACCTCCTTGGACACAGTGAAGCAGCTTGTTCAATATTAGGGATGCTCAAAACCCACTGGCACCTGTAGAGTTGGCTACTATGGAGAAGGGACAGAATAGAATTTTATAAAAATATAAGTGAAGTGAAATGGTTTAAAGGGAATGTTTGTTTAACCTGTCACTGAAAACATGAGGACACCCCATTATCAGTAGATTAAAAATATATTGTAGAAAGTTTCTTTTTCATGCAGCACATAATTAAGCTATGAAATCAAGGTGACCAACATAGTGGGAGTCAAAAGATGATTGGACAAGGTCATGAAGAAATATTACGTAAAATATTATTAGCTAGGTAGACTTTGGAGAATCATTGTTCATTCCTGGAAACTTTTAGGATCTGCTGGATACTTGCAACTTAGAGTGGCCACTGTTAGCGATAGGTCTCCCAAAATTCAGTGGGCAGCAGGCAACACAGCTGCTGTCGCTGGAACTGAGTCTAGATATTCAATTATTCAAATATAAAGTTCTCAAACAAGCAAAATTCTACACATACTGAATTAATATATAAATTGACAGGGAAGGAAAAAGCCTCAAAGTGCTTCACGGATATCTCCCTTTAAAGCTAATGTGCCATATTGTGGGTTAACTGTCCATCATCGGCATAAAAAACCTTCCACTGTCAATAAACCTGCTGTCAATTTTTTTTGTTACATTTGTACCCTGCACTTTCCCACTCATGGCAGGCTCAATGCAGCAGACAATGGAGGGTTAAGTGACTTGCCCAGAGTCACAAGGAGCTGCCTGTGCTGGGAATTGAACTCAGTTCCTTAGGACCAAAGTCCACCACCCTAACCACTAGGCCACTCCTCCATATTAGCAATATGTCAATTTCTTAACAATCCTCATTCTTTTAATCTTCAACTTAGCTTAAAATTGCCATTCAATATCCATTCCAGAAATTTCATATCTGAGCAGTCAGTATGCCAGAAACCAGTGCTGGCCACCGTTTCATCCAACTGTGTCAAAGTTAGTGGCAAAGTTCTAAAAACAGAAAATCAAATTAATAAAGCTGTGAAGTAAAAAGCTACAATCCAATACAGCAAGGTCTTTTTACATACTTAAAGTGCTCAGCCGATCTCAATGCAAACTCACATCTTCAGCCAAAATGGCCCCCACCTAAACATCTTGATGTCAGATGCCTTGTACCTAACTACCAATCAGGATGCACTATGGTTACCGGAAGCAAAAAGAGGCTATTTGAAAAATCATTTAACAAAGAGAATATAAAGAAAAATAAGGAAAAATTGGAAAAAATGAAAGAATTAGAAAAAATGATACCACTCAATCTTAGCATTTAAGCCATTAAGCACCACAGTCCACAGTTTGAATATCCACTTCTGCTCTTGTTGCAACAAAATGTTTCTTCTATCATCCCCGTGTGGAGATGATTTAATCTACTGAAGAACCTGACATCTCAATGAATCAAAACTATGTTGGCATGAATTACAACGTGTTGCTAAAGGTGAAGTTATTTTACAAGTTTTTATCATACTCTTATGTTCTAGGAGACAAGTAGAAAAATTCCTAGTCGTCTGTCCAATATAAATTTTGTTACATGGACACAAAATACTGTAGACTACATGATCGGTTTTACAAGTAGTGTTCGCAGACAGTGGAAAATTTGTTTAGAACCTGGATCTATAAAACAAGAGGATTCAACCATCACATAGTACAATGAACATTGTCCACACTTTCGATGTCCTTGCAGCAAAAACATCCAAATAGGTATTTTCAAAACCTATTTTTCAAATGTTTTTCTATGCTATTCATCTGCAGTGCATCTGAATATCAAGGGCACGTGTCAGGGGCATGTTAAGGGTGGGATTTGAGCACTCCAGGACAGCAGAACCAAAGATTAGGAACAAGATGATTGGAATAATAAAATCACCAGACTACAAAGGTAGGAAATATGATTTTATTTTCAGTTTAGTGATTTAATTTACATCTGTCAGCTTTATTTTGCACTGTACTGGAGAACGTGTATTTTTTATTGTTTCTCTGGTGTTGCATGACATGCAGAATCCTGTATCTCTGCTTTTAGTTTTTGTCTGCATGCTTTTTGTGGTTCCCTATTTTGTATCAGGTGAGATTCATGCTCTCTATCTGCAACTGAGGTAAATGATTCTGCTGGCATGTGCTGTTATGGTATGATCTTGAGTGTTCATTTGAAGGGTTTTGTGTTACTTTACAAAAGTGTCAGGCAGGTGGGAAGAAAAGAGTGTGCTGGGGGAGGGGAATGGAGGGCGAGCATAGGCAGAAGAATGAGATGAGGCACAGAGACCATGGTCCTACTATTTTTTTTTGTCCCATACAATATCAACACCAGAGGGAAGTCAAGGTGGGGTAGGGACAGAGCTTGGCTTGTTTGGCTCTTCCAAGTAAAAAGATGTTCCGCTGTCTCAGAAAAAGAGTTTCAGGTTGGTGAAGGAAAAGAGAACGGGAGAGAGAGAAGAGGAGAGGTGAAGGAGTGTATTAGGAGGAGGAAGGGAAACAAGAGAAAGCAGTGTGCACTGAGGAGTGGGAAGGTGAGAGACTGAAGAGATATGGATGTCAGGAGTTAGCAGGAAAGAGATAAAGAAGGAAGAGATGGATAAAAGCAAGAGAACAGGCCGGGTGAGGAAGGGGGAAGGAGAGAGATGAAAGGGAAGGAAGAATTGCTGAGAAGGTTGGGGAGTAAATATGTAGGAAGGGCCAGAAGAAGGAAAGAGAAAGAGGGTGGTATAGAGGAGAGAAGCAAGAGGGAGGGTGGAGGAAGAGATGAGGGAGGGAAATGGAAGAGTATAGGGGAATAAAGGGAAGCACAAGGAAAAGATGAAAATAAAGGAAATGGAGGGGAGAGTGAGCTAATCAATGCCTATGTGAGAAGAGGGGGAGAAACGTTTCCCTCTGCCACCAATCTGAACTCTCTATCCCTTGCTCCCCCCCCAAACGAAGTAGTCAAACTACGCCTATGGCCACCAGCTGCCCCACCCCCTGGACTTGCTGCTGCAGAGCCATCCCCCTAGACAGAGGAGGCCGAGGAGGAAGAGGTTGAGCCTGAGGGAGAAGGGAATATGGTGATGAGGATGAAGACAACGTATCTCCTATTTCCATGGACACAATTTTCCCCCCATACCACCTGCCCACCCTGGACCCCCTATGCCACCCCAGGACCAGCTGGACCTTTGTGAGAAGGGACATTCTGGCTCTCAGGAAGAGAACAATGGCCTCCTGTCTTGACCATCCTCCTCTCCAAGACAGAGAGTGGGGGCTCCAATAGTTCCAGTCAAAACACACATTACTCCGTAGGAAGACTTACCATTGAGACAATAGGTCAGCATCAGAGAGTCTACAGGAAGGATGGCACATTTATTGGGGCAGTAATTATATTATATAATGTCTCTGAATCAGCAACACCCTGTAATTATACAGTAGCACAAGCATCTTTCTGCTGATATTGCTTAACATTTCTGCAGAGAAGAGCTGACAAACTTGCCATCTTTCCCTTCTAGTGTGGCAACAGCAGTAAAAGCCATATCCTCTCCAAGTACTGTCAACAAGTGCAGTCCTGGCTATCACTGTCAGTTTTTTTCCCTTCTTTTTCATGTTGCAACTCTACTTCTTCCCTTGACCTTTGGTTTGCTCCATCCGTGGAGGTTTTTTTTTCCTTCTCTTTTTTGTTATCACTGTCTATCCGCCTCAGTCTGCAGCCCCAAAAGTATGACACTGACCTCAGACAGCTTGTGTATGATGTCCTACTTGGCTGCTCTGCCATTTTGAGCAGTGCTTCTGAACCTTTTGTTATTTTGGGGCATGCTTTCCAGTTTTGTTAATCATCATAGCACAACAATCCAAAATTCAGAATGTCATTACATTTCCTAGTCATTGGCCACTGGCCTCTTGACTGTGAAATGTCTAAAAATGTGCTTATAACTAAATTGGACAGTTTTTAAAAGCCTAAGGCTTAATCACACAAGGTAGAGATTTATATGAGAACAGTATGAAGATCAAAGCAGCATTTCTAGTAATACAGGATGCAAATTTGATCTATTTGGATGTAAGTGACTAGTCAGGGAAAGAAAGAAAGAAAAAAAAATCAACTTTTATCAAGTGGATAGAAATAATGACTAATGTAGTAATTAATAAATTTGAAATGATCTTGAAATTATTTCAAATATATGGATTCAATTTAATGTTTCATTATGAAAAGCACTCATTAAGGGCTCCTTTTATAACGCTGTGGTAGAAGGGGCTCTGCAGTAGCATTGGCACATGTTTTTGCCGCATGCCGAGGCCCCCTTTTACTACAGCAGGTAAATGGCTGCTTTTTAAAGGAAATGTCTGTACGCTAATCACAGGGATTGGCACACGGGGGTGCTTTTACTGCCACCTATTTCGGGCACTGCCCGCTTACCACTTGGTGCTACAAAAATACAAAATATTTTGTAGTGCTGGAAATGGCAGGTGCTGGTGGTGAGAACTACTGCTGGGCTCCTGTGGTATCCCAACGGTAGTCCCAATAGTGCCATGGTTGCTCTACCACAGTGTTGTAAAAGGGCCCCTAAATATTGATATATAAAGGAAAGTATGCATTTCTGTTTATAAATCATCTCACTCAAATATGTGATTAAAAATCTTAGACAGTCAGGAGCCAACCTAACATGTAGAGGAAGTGAGACCTGTAGCAGCAGTTGCAGGTAACCATTGGGAAAGAGTTTGAGTTTCTGGGTCACCACATGATGGGGAGTCACGCAACCAACTGTAACAACATCACTGGCTGCCTGCTCTTGGAGTTTCCCTGCTCACTGGTCTTGGAGCTGACCTGGCATGTGGAGGAAGTGAGACCTGTAGCAGCAGTTGCAGGGAGCTGGTTCAAAGAACATTTGAGTTCCTGGGTCACCTCATGGCCCAACCGTGACAACATCACTGGATGCCTACTTTTGAAGTCTCCCTGCTCAGCAGCTGCAGCCATGTGTCATTGCAGGGTGCAAGACCAAAGGGGTTCATGTCCCTGTGGTGCCACATTGGTGCATCAGGACTCTTGCAAGTTATTTTCTTCACATTTCTGAAGAAGAAGGTCAAGGAAAGACACATTCAACTCCCTCAGCAGTGGTGAATAATCCAGTAGACAAACACCTAACTACTGCTCCGGTGAGTAATACATCTCAGCTTAATACCTCACTCCAGTCTTCTACATGTTTAGGGCATCTTTTAGATCCATCAAGAGGGTACCTCCCCCAGCATCTGGAAGTTCAAATGCTTTGGTATTACCTTTAAAACTTCAAGATGCTGCTCCTATTAATGGTTGGGAAACAAAATTATTTCGCTGATGTGCTAAAGAACCTTTTGCCTATAACATTATCTGTATCTTTACCTGTGGACTCAGCTGTAGCATCAAATATATATCCTCATTTCTGATGAGATTACATTAAAAGACATCTGGTCTTTATTTTCAAATAATAACTCATTATTGAAGGGTATGGTTGACCAAGTTGTAAGGTTTTCATAGGGGACTGCTGAAAAAATGGGTGAGGTGGAGAGCAGGCTTAAAAAGATTGAGGAAACCTTTGCTGGTTTTGCCTTCCAAATATCTTCAATGCAATCATTAGGAGCTGCCAAGGTTAAGGACAATTTGAATCATCTCAGGCATGTAGAATTTTTGCAATTGTATTTGTTTGTTTGTTTCATACTCTGTCAGACCAATGGTCTATCTAGCCCAGTATCCTGCTTCCAACAGTGTCCAATCCAAGTCACAAGTACCTGGCAGAAACCCAATTAGTAGCAGTACTCCGTGCTACCAATCCCAGGGTAAAAAGTGACTTCCCCCATATGTATCTCAATAACAGACTAAGGACTTGCCTCCAGGAACTTGTCCAAACATTTTTAAACCCAGATACTCTAACCGTCATTACTACATCCTCCAGAAACGAGTTCCAGAGCTTAACTATTCTTTGAGTGAAAAATAGTTCCTCCTATTTCTTTTAAAAGTATTTCCATGCAATTTCATTGTCTCCTGGTTTTTGTACTTTTTGAATGAATGAAAAATTGATTCACCTCTTCCTGCTCCACACCACTCAGGATTTTGTAGACCTCAATCATATTCCCCCTTAGCCATCAATTTTCCAAGCTGAAAAGCCTCAACCTCTTCAGCCTTTCCTCAAATGAGAGCAGTTCCATCCCCTCTATCATTATGGTTGCTCTTCTTTGAACCTTTTCTAATTCAGCTGTATCTTTTTTGAGATACGGTGACCAGAATTGAATACATTACTCAATCACACCATGGAGCGATACAGAGGCATGATAATATTTTGGTCCTATTTTGTATCCCTCTCCTAATAATTCCTAGCATCCTGTTTGCTTTTTTGGCTGCCACTGCACACTGGGCAGAAGATTTCAGCATATTGTCTACCTAGGTCTTTTTCTTGATTGCTGACTCCTAAAGTGGAACCTAGCATCAGATAACTATGATTTGGATTATTCTTCCCAATACGCATCACTTTCTATTTGTCTACAATAAATTTCATCTCCCAGTTTCCTAAGGTCTTCCTGCAATTTTTCACAATCTGCATGTGTTTTGACAACTTTGAATATTTCATGTCATCTGCAAATTTAATCACCTCACTCATCATTCTGATTTCCATATCATTTATAAATATGTTAAATAGCACCGGGCCCTGTACAGATCCCTGTGGCACCTCACTATTCGCCTTCCTCCATCGAGAAAAATGGACATTTAACCCTACCCTCTGTTTTCAGTCCAACAACCAATTCTTAATCCACAGGAGAACGTTGCCTCCTATCCCATGACTCTTTAATTTTCTCAGGAGTCTCTCATGAGGAACTTTGTCAGAAGCTTTCTGAAAATCTAGACACACTACATCAACCGGCTCACCTTTATCGAAATGTTTATTCACACCTTCAAAGAAATGAAGCAAATTGGTGAGGCAAGACCTCCCTTGATTGAATCTTTGCTGATTCTATCCCATTAAACCATGTTTGTCTATGTGTTCTGTAATGTTATTCTTTATAATAGTTTCCAATATATGCCTGGCACTGAAGTCAAGCTTATCAATCTGTAATTTCCTGGATAACCCCTGGAACCCTTTTAAAAAATCGGCATCACATTGTTCACCCTCCAATCTTCAGGTACTACGAATGATTTTAATGACAGGTTACAGATCACTAGCAGCAGAACAGGTTTCAAGTTTCAAGTTTATTAGGGGCTTATACCATGCCCATCAAATAATCTCTGAATGGCTCACAATAAAATAATGAGGAGAGGAAGGGAATGTGTTGAGTTCTTTCAATACCCTGGATTTTATACCATCCATTCCAGGTAATTTATCCCTTCTCAATTTGGCTCAGTACATCTCCCAAGTTCACTTAGATTTCTTTCAGTTCCTCCACATTGTCACCCCTGAAAACCATTTCTGGTATAGATAGATCTCTTACATCTTCTTCCACAAAGACTGAAGCAAAAAATTCAGTTAATTTCTCTGCTATGGCCTTGACCTCCCTGAGTGCTTCTTTTGCTCCTTCCTGATCTAAAAGTCTCACAGATTGCCTTGCAGGTTTCTACTTCTGATATATCTGAAAAAATTGTTACTATGAGTTTTCATCTCTGTGGCAAGATTTTCTTCATATTCTCTTTTAGCCTTCTTTATCAATGCTTTGTATCTGGTTTGACAGTGCTTATGTCAGGGGTGTAGCCAGACAACAGATTTTGGGTGGGCCTAGGCAAGACGTGGGTGGGCACCAAGTGTTCTCCCCCCCCCCCCCCCTCCCAACCACCACCAAAAAATATCTCAGCTGGAGGGAAAACACTTCTTTCCACCTTGGCAGTCCACAGCAGGCAAGTGCTGAAAAATGAGCATGCTCAGGTGCCAGTATTGTGGAGAATAGTGTTTTCGTTACCATCAGGGGGAAGCCTTCAGCTGGCTGAGCTTGGGATCCCCACCAGCTAGCGCTAAACATGTGCTACTGTTGGGTGGGCCTAAGCCCTAAATGGGTGGGCCCTGGCCCTCCCAGGCCCACCTGTGGCTACGCCACTGGCTTATGTTGCTTGTTTTTTTCTTCATTCTGATCCTTTTTCCATTTTTTTTAAGGATGTTCTTTTGGCTCTAATAGCATCTTTCACCTCACCTTTTAACCATGCTAGCTGTCATTTGCTCTTTTTTTCCACCTTTGTTAATACATCTAGTCTGGGCATCCACAATGGTATGTTTTAAATAACGTCTACACCTGATTTAAAGTCTTAACCTTTGTGGCTGACCCTTTCAGCTTCTTTTTATTCATTTTGCTTGTTTTGTCATTGTTGTTCCTTTGAAAAATAAAAGCTACTACAGTAGATTTCCTTTGTGATTTCACTCCAGATATCAGCTCAAAGTTGATCATGTTATGATTACTGTTTCCCAGCAGATCCAACACCATTACCTCTCTTATTATGCCCCGTATTCCACTAAGGATTAGATTCAAAATAGTTCTCCCTCTCATTGGTTCCTGGACCAGTTGCTCCAAGAAATAGTCATTTATTTCATCTAGAAATGTTACCTTCTTAGCACTCCCTGATATAACATTTATCCAGTCAATATTAGGATAATTGAAATCACCCATTATTATAATGTTGCCCAATTTCCCAGCTTTTCTAATTTCTGTGAACATTTGTTCATCTGTCTGTTTATTCTGTTCCAGTGGATGGCAGTACAGCCATACCAGTATACTCTCTCTCTTCACACCTGAAATTTCTTTCTATAAAGTTTCCATGCTGCTATCTGTTTCATATGGAATGTTTATTTTGTTTGACTCAGTTCCCTCTTTAACATATAATGCAACCCCCCTCCTCCAATTTGATCCACTCTATCATTGCGATATAATTTGTACTCTGCTAACAAACCTGCTTATAATTGAAAGAGAAAAACGCCTATATTGCGACCCAAATCGGGAGATGGGCGTCTTTCTCCCGTGGGCACCCAAATCAGTATAATCGAAAGCCGATTTGGGGCATTTCCAACTGCAATCCATCGCAGAAACGGGTAAAGCTGACGGGGGCGTGTCGGAGGCTTGGTGAAGGCGGAACTGGGGTGTGGTTATCGGCCGAGGAGAGATGGGCGTCTTTAGCTGATAATCAAAAAAAGGGTGTTTTTACCACGACGTTTGGTCATTTTTTGTGGACCCTTTTTATTCACAAACAAGTCCCAAAAATTGCCCCAACTGATCAGATGACCACTGGAGGGAATCGGGGATGACCTCCCAGGACTCCCCCAGTGGTCACTAACCCCCTCCCACCAAAAAACCCCACTTTTAAAAACTTTTTTTTCCAGCCTCTATTCCAGCCTCAAATGCCATACCCACCTCCATGACAGCAGAATGTGTTCTATCCTGTGACAGCCTTTCCCTGGTTCTGATGTGGCTCTCGGGTGAGTGTGACACCTTTTCTGTTATGCTCACTGCAGAGTCACATCAACAATGCATTGTGGTGGGTGTAGGGTATTGGGCTCCGTGATTCCACTGGCTTGTGTTAAATGCTCACGATGTTGGTAGTTGGTAGGCTCTACTCCCATGGTGCTTTTCCCTTTGCTGGATCAGAGTGTGCCCTGTTTTATTTCATGTAGTCCATGAGGTAGTGGCCATTTTTGTAAACCAGTTTTAGATCCCTTTCACGTGTTAGCCATGTTACAGAACTTAGCTCTTACCTTGAATGTGGCTGAAAGAGGGCATTGTACAACATTCTGCCAGCTCTGACCTACTGCTCATCTCAGTACCAGGGAGACTCGTTGCCAGTGGGGCACAACCTCTGATCTGCAGTTAACTGTGAGTAAGCGTGCTTATTCCAATAAAGGACATTTTCTGAGAGATTAGTCTTCAGGTGTGAACTGGTGTGCCAATGTTATATCGCAGCAACAAGTCCTAGAGGCCTACATGTATGCAGGTCCCTGGAGCACTTTTAGTGGGTACCGCTGTGCACTTAGCCATGTGGACCCAGGCCCATCCCCCCCTACCTGTAACACTTGGGCTGGTAAATGGGAGGTCTCCAAAACCCACTGTACCCACATGTAGGTGCCCCCTTCACCCCTAAGAGCTATGGTAGTGTTGTACATTTGTGGGTAGTGGGTTTTGGGGGAGGGAGGTTGGGTGCTCAGCACCCGTGGAAAGGGAGCTATCCATGTGGGAGCTTTGTCTGAAGTCCACCGCACTGACCTCTAGGGTGCCCAGTTGGTGTCCTGGCATGTCAGGAGGGCGAGTGTACTATGAATCGTGGCCCCTCCCATGACCAAATGGCTCGGATTAGGATGTTTTTGAGCTGGGCATTTTTAGTTTCCATTATTGCTAAAAAACAAAAACACACGTCCAGCTGAAAAACGTCCATTTTTTCAAAAATATGGTCTGTCCTGCCTTTCACGTACCCATTTTCGGACATAGACACCCATGGAGATAGGCGTTCGCGTTCAATTATGCCCCTCCACGTGTCCCATTGATTGCCCTCCTTCCACCAGGTCTCTGAAATGCCTATTATATCTACCTCCGCATTTAGTGCTATATACTCCAATTCTCCTATCTTATTTTTAAGGCTTCTAGCATTTGTGTATACCGTGTTTCCCTGAAAATAAGACACTGTCTTATATTTATTTTTCCTCCCCAAAACGCGCTAGGTCTAATTTTCGGGGGGATGTCTTATTTTCTGGGAAACATCAGTCACCCCCCCCCCACCCGAGGTCGCCGAGCCCCCCCCCCCCCCTCCATCGCTCCCGGAACTAACCTGAAGCTCCTTTCACATTCGCAAGTTCGGATTCGAAGCAGCAGGCTCCTCCCGTCTCCTACGTCACTGCCCCTGCATCGCTCCAGGGGCAGTGACGTAGGAGATGGGAGGAGCCTGCGAGCCTGCAGCCAATGCCTCAAGGCTGCCTAGACAGTGCCTGCCGGTGCCACGCTTTTTTTTTTTTAACATTTTTCGTCTTTAGCGCCGTTAGTGCTTCTTCTTTTTGTAGCACCGGCCCTGCTGCTCAACAGGAAAAGCAGCAGTGGCCGGCAATGGGGGCTGGCGCTGGCATGATGGGGAGAAAAGATAGAAAACAGATGGAAGGATGGCAGAGAAAGAGGGAAAACAGATGGAAGGATGGGAGAGAAAGAGGGAAAACGGATGGATGGGGAGAGAGACTCTGGATGGAAGGATGGGGAGAGAAAGAGGGAAGACGCTGGATGGAAGGGTAGGGAGAAAGAGGTGACACTGGATGGAAGGATGCAGAAAGAAAGAGGGGAGACTACTGAAAGGATGGGGAGAGAGAGGGGAGACTGGAAGGATGGGGAGAGAAAGAAGAGAGCTGCTGGATGGAAAAGGAGAGTAGTGAAAGACTGGAGAATAAGAGGAAGGGGCATGGGGAGAACAAGGGTGAGAAAAAGATGAAGGAAATTAAAGAATGGATAGTAAGAATGAATTAAATCAGGACAGAGAGAGAGAGAGGCAGAAAAATATTGAAGAAAGCAAAAAAAAATGAGAGAAAAATGAGAAATGGCCAGAAAACCGTGGCAGAAGAGTTAAGCGAAAACGAAGGAAAGCAGAATCTAGAGACTGGGAGCGACACAATGAGAAAAAGTAAATGGCCATACAAGAAAGGTAAAGAAAATAATTTTATTTTTAATTTAGGATAAAGTAATATGGTACCTGTGTTAATGAAGTTTCAGAGACCAATACTTCCTTCCTTAGGTCAGGCGAGGATACCGTATCAGCATTATACTGACCTGAGGCAGGAGGTTTTGGCCTCTGAAAGCTCACTGAAAAGGGTGTTAGGCTATTAAATAAATTTTCTGAAATCTGATGCACTGAAAAGCAGCACTTTACCCTGTGTGACAAATGCATCTGATTAGCGTGACTAAATTTTGCTGGGGGAGGGGGGGTAGAGAGAAAATTTTGTGCCCACCCACTTTGGGTTCAGGCCCATCCAAAATTGGCAGTCTGGCTACGCCACTGCTTCAAGGATATTCAAGGATATTCCACCAGAGTGATGCTCTCCTTTCAGGAGACCTCCCTCCTCCAAGGCAGCACAGGGGCATACAAACTAGAGTTGGAAAAGGATATGGAGACTAGTTAATAAAGTTTGATTTTTAAAAAAATATATTTTAAAAAATTCTAATTGTCTTTATCAATAACCTACAATTCATTTTTAAACCCCAATCTTTAAGTTACCAAAGAACAGAGCGAAATAATGTTTACGTACCCAGAGAAACGTCGTCTTCTCTCAGAACTGCTCTAAGGGTGAAGAAACTTTGGTTGTTTGAATTTTCCAAAAACTCATTTATTGACACCTGAGATTCTGTGTAGGAATTATATTAACAACAAACAGTACTCCTGTTCTATATAAATTACAAAATCTTTATTAGTGAAAAAAAAACCAGTGCATTAAAAGAATTACCAAATAGTATCCCAGCAACTCACTCACACTGCCATCCACACCAGACTTATACCCTGATCACATATGTAAATCCCACAAAGAACATTGAACATAAACCCTAAATTGCAGTTTCTTCAGTCTCTGTGTATCATCAGAGCACAATCTCAATAAAGATCAGTCAGTGAGCCCTAAAAAAACACAAGGGCACACAAAACCCAATTCTTAATAATTGTAGCAGATATTGAACATTGCTGATCTTTGTATCCAATCTCTTTGGTACTTGTTCTTGCAATGCACTACTACATAAATATAAATAGGAACAAGTATTTACTCCAATATGGCAACTGCAATTAGTTATAGAGGAAAAGACTTCAGACTCCCGGTCACAGCTGTTTACGCTCAAAACTAAACTAGCTGACCGCTCTGCTCTGCGTGTCTGATATTCAGTTCACGCTGGCGAGAATCCTCATCAGTCATAAAAACCTCTTGCACGTCGATCTATCAATTTCATATATTCATTCGATGTGTAATTGTAACTACTCAAATGATACTTAGCTGAGGTTTGTGCTAGGGCAAATTCAACTCGTCCAAGCCCGACGGCGAGCTCCCGCTTCGCTCGTGGCTTCTTAAGGAGCCGGACAAACTAGCCCTTCTCAGCACCTACAACCATATAACAAATAATCATTAAATCAGTTGTCATCTAATAAAGAGTAAATGAAAAAACTCACATATTCGGGGAACGAGGGAATACCTTCACGAACCACCAGAGTACTAGGGAAGGTCTTCCGTTTGCACAGTTTTTAAGAGCACGCAGAATTTGTTCTGATTTGTCTGAATTTAAAATTCATGCTAAACAAATAAAACAGAAATTTACAGCTAGAGACTATCCTCACCATCTAATTAAACGGGCTTACTCTAGGGCTAAATATAATCATAGAGAACATTTATTTAATAAACGTGATAAAGAAGATACTAGTCATCTGCAAACTTGTGTATTAAGATTCATGCAAGGCACAGTAAATACAGTTCGAATTATGAAGAAACACTGGAAGATTCTGCAGTTGCATCCTGTATTTAATAAAAAAGAACTCAGAGTGGCATATTCTAGAGGATTGAACTTGAAAGAAATGTTACAAGATAGACCTCGAGTCCTGAGTGAAAGGAACCCAGGGCATCAACCATGTACGAAATGTATATTTTGTCCTCTGATGATAAAGACACGAGAGTTCCAAAATCCAGTAGATGGACGAGAATATCACCTACAATATGCTACAGACTGTGAATCTAACCATGTGGTATACATAGTGATATGCCCATGTCGTAAAATATATGTAGGTAAGACGACACGATCCTTGAAAAATAGATTGAGTGATCATAAACATAATCTGAAATATTCACGTTTGGATGCCCCCCTAGTTCAACATTGTGTACAGTATTCTCATAAATTTGAAGATCTTAAATGTTTAATATTGGATCATATCCCAATAAACATTAGAGGGGGGGATCGTAATCGCCAGTTAATACGAAGAGAACAACGTTGGATCTATAGATTGAGATCCTTAATGCCAGAAGGTTTAAACAACAGAGTAGAGTGGAAAGCATTCCTTTAAGATCCATGTGATCACAGCGAGAGTACTGCCTTTTAAATTTTGCCCTACTAATTGGGAAGTTGTATGTACGGGAAGCAGTATAAATACTTCCGGTTTAGCAGGAGTAATCATGCAGTTGAAAGCTGGTGGTTCGTGAAGGTATTCCCTCGTTCCCCGAATATGTGAGTTTTTTCATTTACTCTTTATTAGATGACAACTGATTTAATGATTATTTGTTATATGGTTGTAGGTGCTGAGAAGGGCTAGTTTGTCCGGCTCCTTAAGAAGCCACGAGCGAAGCGGGAGCTCGCCGTCGGGCTTGGACGAGTTGAATTTGCCCTAGCACAAACCTCAGCTAAGTATCATTTGAGTAGTTACAATTACACATCGAATGAATATATGAAATTGATAGATCGACGTGCAAGAGGTTTTTATGATCTTTGTATCCAACAATTTCTCAAGTGACGAAAGAAAAAAACTCCACTGCAATATAAAGCCACTGTTCTTATCCCTGTGATAAAAAAACCCCACAGAGAAACACTGGGAATTGCAGAGTCACACAAATCTTCTGTGATCCTTCTGCACACAGGAATTATATTAAACAAATTTTCCATTTGTCAGATGTAGATAATATGCTATTGTCTATGTTTCAGCTGAGAGAGAGCAGGCTAAAAATGATACAACTATTGCCAATCTGACTCAATTTCTTGAAACGTCTGAGAATGTCATTTCATCTAGGGCTACATTATTGGTTACATTTACAAAAGAAAAAGACAAAATGGTGATGTCAAAGGCTTATTTTGCCAAGAAAGATTTGTTGTATTGTGGTCAGAATATTATTATTTTTCCTGATTTAACTAGAGCTACCCAACCGAAGAGACAATTTCTTCAATTAAAATCTAAGGTATTAGCTGTTTAAGCTACCTTCTTTTTGTGTTTTCCTTGTAGATGTTTAATTTCTTATCAGAGCTTAATTATGTTTCTTCACACATATCTCTTTACACAATTTTTACCGGCACAGGACAAACCTACGAAGACCTTGCATACAACCTGACAATGTTTCCCACTCTCTCTTCAACCAAAGCAACAATGACATACCCCTGTTTGCCAGACTTTGAAGGCCACTTTGCCACACATTTACTCAGTCCTAGCTCCTATACATCAGAACCCTAGTTGCAACTACCCTAATCTTGGCTGATCACCTTATGCTTGCTGACCTTCTACTACACAGTAATTACAACTAGATTGAACCACTACCTATTACCATGTTAACCTGATGACCATAGCCTTCTACCTGTTTATCATACTGTTGATAGTAGTTCTTTAGACACATGTTCTTTGTTACATGCTCTGCAGTTCGTTAATAACATGTAAACCACATTAACTAAACCTGTTACAATGTAAGCCACATAGAACCAAACCTGATTTGGGTTATGTAAGTCTAAATAACTATTACTACTACTACTATTTATCATTTCTATATCGCTACTAGATGTATGCAGCACTGTACACTTGAACATGAAGAGACAGTCCCTGCTCTACAGAGCTTACAATCTAATCAGGGCAGACAAAGAGGTCAAAAAAGAGATAAAGGAATTACTAAGGTGGGAATGATAAAATATGAGTACTGAACAAGTGAGTAAGGGTTAAGAGTTAAAAGCAGGGGCATAGCCATGGGCGGGCCTGGACGGGCCCAGGCCCAACCACTTTCCCTCCAGGCCCGCCACCCAACACTGACCTGCCAAGTCTCCCACGAAACACGCGGCACCAGCTCCCATTTCCGGCCACTGCTGCTTCTCCTGTTGAGCAGCAGCGGCCGCTATAAAATCAAAAAGTGCTACCAAAAATGTTTTTAGAAAGCAAGCACGGCACCGCAGACAGCCATCAGGCAATGACTGTCGGCTCTGCAGTCGCTCGTCTCGCCTCTCACATCACTGCCCCTGGACGACCCTGGAGGAGCGCAGCGATGTGAGAGGAGAGAGGAGTGGCTGCAGAGCCGACAGTCAATGCCTGATGGCTGCCTGCGGTGCTGCGCTTGCTTTTTAAAAACATTTTTGGTAGCATTTTTTGTTTTTGTAGCGGCCGCTGGAGAAGCAGCAGTGGCCGGAAATGGGAGCTGGCGCCGCGTGTTTCACAGGAGACTTGGCAGGTCAGTGTTGGGTGGGTGGGCCTGGATGGAAAGAAGGGAATAGAGAGAGACACTGGATGGAAGAATCGGGAGAGGGGGGTAGATGGATGGAAGGATGGGGAGAGAAAGGGGGAAAACAGATGGAAGGATGGGGAGAGAAAGGGGGAGTTGGATGCAGAGAGAAATGGGAGAGACTGGAAGGATATGGAGAGAGAAGGGTCACTGAACAGAAAAGGGTAGAGAGATAGACACTGGATAGAAGGAGGGGGAGGGAGACATTAGATGGAAGGGTCAGGAGAGAGGGTAGATGGGTGGAAGGATGGGGAGAGAAAGAGGGAAGACGCTGGATGGAAGGGTAGGGAGAAAGAGGAGACACTGGATGGAAGGATGCCAAAAGAAAGAGGGGAGACATTAGAAGGATGGGGAGAGAAAGAGGGGAGACACTGGAAGGATGGGGAGAGAAAGAGGAGAGCTGCTGGATGGAAAAGAAGAGTACAGAAAGACTGGAGAATAAGAGGAAGGGGCATGGGGAGAACAAGGGTGAGAAAAAGATGAAAAGCCATAGGTAGATGAAGGAAAAAGAAGGAAATTAAAGAATGGATAGTAAGAATGAATTAAATCTGGACAGAGAGAGAGAGGCTGAAAAATATTGAAGAAAGCAAAGAAAAAGGAGAGAAAAATGACAAATGGCGCAGAAGAGTTAAGCGAAAATGAAGGAAAGCAGAATCTAGAGACTGGGAGCAACACAATGAGAAAAAGTAAATGGCCATACAACAAAGGTAAAGAAAATAATTTTATTTTTAATTTAGGATAAAGTAATATGGTACCTGTGTTAATAACATTTCAGAGACCAATACTTCCTTAGGTCAGGAGAGGATACCGTAACAGCATTATACTGACCCGAAGCAGGAGGTTTTGGCATCTGAAAGCTCATTGAAAAGGGTGTTAGGCTATTAAATAAATTATTTTCTGAAACCTGATGCACTGAAAAGCAGCATTTTATCCCTGTGTGACAAATGCATCTGATTAGTGTGACTAACTTTTGCTGGGGGAGGGGGGTAGAGAGAAAATTTTGTGCCCATCCACTTTGGGTTCAGGCCCACCCAAAATTGGCAGTCTGGCTACACCACTGGAAAAGCAGCATCAACAAGGTGGGCTTTTAACCTAGATTTGAAGATGGCCAGAGAATCCAGCTTATTTTCGAAAGAGAAAAACGCCTATAGTGCGACCTAAATCGGGAGATAGACGTTTGTCTCGCAAAGGCGCCCAAATCGGTATAATTGAAAGCCGATTTTGGGCGTTTCCAACTGCACTCCATCGCGGAAACGAATAAAGTTGACGGGGGCGTGTCGGAGGCGTGGTGGAGGCGGAACTGGGGCGTGGTTATCAGCCGAGGAGAGATGGACGTCTTTAGCTGATAATCGAAAAAAAAGGCATTTTTACCGTGATTTTGGGTCACTTTTTTTGGACCCTTTTTTTCACGAACAAGTCCCAAAAAAGTGCTCCAACTGCCCAGATGACCACTGGAGGGAATCGGGGATGACCTCCCCGGACTCCCCCAGTGGTCACTAACCCCCTCCCACCAAAAAAAACCCACTTTAAAAACTTTTTTTCCAGCCTCTATGCCAGTCTCAAATGCCGTACCCACCTCCATGACAGCAGAATGTGTTCGATCCTGTCACAGCCTTTCCCTGGGTCAGATGTGGCTCTCGGGTGCAGTACAGGGTCACATCAGCATTGCATTGTGGTGGGTGTAGGGTATTGGGCTCCGTGATTTCATTAGCTTGTGTTACAGTCTCACGATGTTGGTAGTTGGTAGGCTCTTCTCCCATGGTGCTTTTCCCCCTTCCTACTGGGTCAGAGTGTGCCCTGTTGTGTTTCCTGTTGTAGTCCATGCGGTAGTGGCCATTTTTGTAAGCCAGTTTTAGTTCCCTTTCCTGTGTTAGCCACGTTAGAGAACTTAGTTCTTACCTTGAATGTGGCTGAAAGAGGGCATTGTACAGCATTCTGCCAGCTCTGACCTACTGCTCATCTCAGTACCAGTGAGACTCGTTGCCAGTGGGGCACAACCTCTGATCTGCAGTTAACTGTGAGTAAACGCGGTTATTCCAATAAAGGACGTTTTCGGAGAGATTAGTCTTCAGGTGTAAACTGGTGTGCCAATGTTATATAGCAGCATCCAGTTCTAGAGACCTGCGTGTATGCAGGTCCCTGGAGCACTTTTAGTAGGTACTGCAGTGCACTTCAGCCAGGTGGCCCCAGGCCCATCCCCCACCCACATTTAACACTTGTGCTGGTAAATGGGAAGCCTCCAAAACCCACTGTAGGTGCCCCTTCACCCCTAAGAGCTATGGTAGTGTTGTACATTTGTGGGTAGTGGGTTTTGGGGGAGGGGGTTGGGAGCTCAGCACCCATGGTAAAGGAGCTATGCATGTGGGAGCTTTTTCTGAAGTCCACCGCACTGACCTAGGGTGCCCAGTTGGTGTCCTGGCATATCAGGGGGGCCAGTGTACTACCAATTGTGGCCCCTTCCACGACCAAATGGCTCGGATTAAGACGTTTTTGAGCTGGGCGTTTTTAGTTTCCATTATCGCTAAAAAAAACCAAACGCCCAGCTCAAAAACGTCCATTTTTTTGAAAATAAGGTTCAGCCCGCCCCTTCATGGACCCGTTCTCGGAGATAAACACCCCTGGAGATAGGCGTTTGCGTTCGATTATGCCCCTCAATATGTGTAAAGGTGAATTTGTGCAAATTTCTAGTATAACCTCTTTGGAAATAACATTCCACTGAATGCCTTGCACCAATGTACCAAAGACAAGAATCAGACAGTCTGTTATGTCTGCATCCAGCTACTTCATTCACAGGAAAATAGTGATACTTTTAAGACATTGTTGCTATAAATGATCACCTGCCTACAATCACAACAAAGTTTTATAAAATTGAACAGTGAAGGCTTTATAGTTTGTTTTGCCTTTATTGAAACAAAGATCTTTTCCTAGCTTTTTAATCATTTTCATTGTTGTATCAGGGGTTTATTATTTTCTTTAGTGCTTGTTAAGTATTGTCTTCTATATACTGTTCAAATTATTACCAAGCTTGTAATAACTGAGAGATGAAGGAAATGTTTTAATGAAATGTTGAGCTTTAGGAAAATGTACTATGATCCTGCCTTGAACTTTGCCTGTTCTGTATTTTTACTCACTTCAAGCGACTCTCTCCATGGTCTATCTGCTGACCAGCTGAAGTGAGACCTGGCATAAGTGCAATGAAGAAAAGAAGGTGGAACCTGCTGATATGAGATGGGGGTGATGGCTAATGCAACAGATGCTGATCTGTATGTAAAACGGCAACCAATTTCCATACCTAGGAGCTGAAGTTTCTGGGTTAGGATTGGAATCCTGAACTTGAAGCATGACAGATTCTAGCATGGCCACCCTGTCCCCAACAATTCTACCTGTGGGCACCGCCTCAAGATGACCTACTTTGGTCAAAGACTGTAGTAGGAGAACATGAGATAAGAGTTATTGATAAGTAAAGTGTCTGTTTACTTATTACCTTAGAAACAATATGCCCTTGACAGGATGGGAACTTAAATGCATCTGAATGTTCGCTTTAGAAAGAGTGGTACAAAAATTGTTCATAGCAGAAAAACAGAGCCTCGAGGTCAAAAGATAAAGGGGGCAATTCTTTAAATTGGTATCAAGATGTAGATGCTAGAATGGAGCATGCTTTGTGACAGTTCTATAAATGCACTTAAGCATACCTAAGATTTTATAGAATACTAGCACAAAGCCACAATGACTTGCCAAAATGTAGGTGTGTCCACTTACAGCAGCTCAATGGCTGGTGAAAGTTGGCATGCCTAAGTATCCCATGCAATGCAAACAACTGACAGTATTTTATGAGATCTGCATGTTACACATCCATGGTGTACCCTTGAACACTTGAAGGAGAATAATGAGGTGAATATTGTAGGAAAGCCTTGCAGAGAAGATAAGAACCATCTGGGCTGGGGTGAAACAAGTACTAAGGATGAGATTAAAAAAACAGATGTATGAAGTCATATTTTAATTAACATGTATATGTATAAATCTTTCAAACCTCTGTATTCTATAAACAAGAAAATCGATAGAAACCACGGCCTTTTGTTTAAGAATCAGAACACCTTTTGTTCTCCACATATGAGTGTGTGTTAATTAGTAAATATTTGTGCACATCTAGTTTGCTAATTTTTTCCATGCTGCTCCACCTTCACAAAATCCCTCTTCTGGTACACATAAATGAGTAAGAGACACATATGTATGGTGCTTGGATACAGATACACACAGCTTTATTAGACTAGAACATGTTGCAATCATTTCTAGGCCAGAGGTTCAACCAGGATCTAATCTTAGGTTCACCACTCTAGTCGGCTAGGGTACTGTCTTGCTGCTGGAGAGGTGCCCTCCCGACCCACTGTAGAGCAAGAACTGGGCCCAAGTTCCCAAAACTTGACACATAAACATCCATTTCTCTTGTATTTTAGAATAGCCTCTAAAGCAATAGATTATTTTCTAAAATATTAGTGAACAGGAGACATCCTAATCTGGACGTTTCAATCCTGACTTCTACGTTCTTTCTAAAATGGGGTTGTTATATGTATGTAAAAGGCAGCTTATAAGATGTTCTCTTGTGCACAAGTATGCACAATGAGAAGAATGCGAGTACTTATAGGCGCGTCTGTAGTAGCAAAAGAGGCTTTGTTCCAGAAATACAGAAGAATGCGACAAAAGGATCATGGAAAAGATTACTGGACTAAACTCAAGTGAAGAGGGAATACAGGTAGCAAAAATGTATGCAGAGGAAAAAATGGCTAAAGATATAAAGAGAGGTGACAAGACCTTTTTCAGATATATTGGGGACAGGAGAAAAGTTAAGAATGGAATTGTAAGACTGAAAGATGCTGAAAATGGCAATGTGGAGAGTGATGAGGTTAAAGCAAAAATGCTAAACAAATGCATCTCTTCAGTGTTCACCGAAGAAAATCCAGGAGAAGGACCACGGTCAGCTGCCAAGGGTATATCTGGGAATGGACTAGATATTGTATAGTTCACGGAATAAAGCGTTTATAAACAGTTTGAAAATCTGAACAAGGACAAAGCTATGAGCTGGATGGGATACATCCCAGGATACTGAGGGAGCTCAGAGAAGGCATGGCTGGACAACTTAAGTATTTATTTAATACATCACTAGAGACAGGAGAGGTTCCATGGGATTGGAGATGAGCGAATGTGGTCCTTCTTCACAAAAGTGGAGACAGGGAAGAAGTGGGAAACTACAGGCTGGTAAGTCTCATGTCGGTGCTAGGAAAAATAATGGAGTCACTGCTGATTGAAAAGATAGCTTTCTAGAAGCCATTGAGTTACAGGATCCGAGGCTACGTGGCTTTACCAAAGGTAAATCTTGCCAAACTAATCTGATTAGGTGAATAAAGAGCTGGATAAAGGGCATGTGCGAGATGCAATCTACTTGGATTTTCTCAAAGCCTTTGATGTGATCCCTCAAGACTTGTGAATAATTTGAGAGGCCTGAATTTAGGACTCAAGTTTGTGAACTGGATTGGAAACTAGTTTAAAAATGCCATTCTAGAAGCCAAGACTAGATGTATTCCATGTATTAACAAAGGTAGAAAAAAGAGCAAATGACAGCCAGCATGGTTAAAAGCTGAGGTGAAAGGGACTAATAGAGCCAAAAGTTCCTCCTTCAAAAAATGGAAAAAGGATCCAAATGAAGAAAATAAAAAGCAAAATAAGCACTGTCAAGCTAGATGCAAACCATTGATGAATAAGGCCAAAAGATAATATGAAGAAAAACTTGCCACAGAGATGAAAACTCATAGTAACACTTTTTTCAGGTATATCAGAAGCAGAAAGCTTATGAGTGAATTTGTGGGACTGATCATGAAGGAGCAAAAGGGGCACTCAGGAAGGACAAGGTCATAGCAGAGAAATAGAATGAATTCTATGCTTCAGTCTTTATCGAAGAAGATGTAAGATATCTAGCTGTACCAGAAATGGTTTTCAAGGGTGATGATGTGGAGGAACTCGAATAAATCTCAGTTAGCTTAGAAGACATACTAAACCAAATTGGCAAGTTAAAGAGTGATAAGTAACCTGTACCGGATGGTATACACTCCAGGGCATTGAAAGAACTCAAATATGAAATTGCTGATCTGCTGCTAGTGATCTGTAACCTGTCATTAAAATCATCCATAGTACCTGAAGACTGGACAGTGGCCAAAGTGATGCCAATTTTTAAAAATGGTTTCAGGGGTAATCCGAGAAATTACAGGCCGGTAAGCCTGACTTCAGTGCTGAGCAAAATAATGGAAACTAACATAAAGAATAAAATTACAGAGCACATAGACAAACATGGTTTAATGAGACAGTCAGCACGGATTCAGCCAAGGGAGGTCTTGCCTCACCAATTTGCTTCATTTCTTTGAAGGCATGAATAAACATGTCGATAAAAGTGAGCTGGTTGATGTAGTGCATCTAGATTTCAGAAAACAGAGAATTGGGTTAAATGACCATTTTTATCAGTGGAGGAGGGTGAATAGTGGAGTGACGCAGGGATCTGTACTGGGATCGGTACTATTGAACATATTTATAAATGATCTGGAAATCGGAACGAAGAGTGTGGTGATTAAATTTGCAGATGACACGAAAATATTCAAAGCTGTCAAAACACATGCGGAATGTGAAAAATTGCAGGAAGACCTTAGGAAACTGGAATTCTGGGCATTCAAATGGATGATGAAATTTAATGTAGACTAATTCAAAGTGATGCACATTGGAAAGAATAATCCAAATTACAGTTATCTGGATGCTAAGGTCCACTTTAGAAGTCCAAAAATATTATAATGCCTCTGTATCACTCCATGGTGCGACCTCGCCTTGAGTATTGTGTTCAATTCTTGTCACCATATCTCAAAAAAATATATAGTGGAATTAGAAAAGGTTCAAAGAAGAGTGACCAAAATGATAAAATGGATGGAACTGCTCCCATATGAGGAAATGCTAAGAGGTTAGGGCTTTTCAACTTGGAAAAGAGACTGCTGAGGGGGGATATGATTGAGGTCTACAAAATCCTGAGCGCTGTGGAGCGGATGGAGGTGAATCGATTTTTTCACTCATTCAAAAAGTACAAAAATCAGGGGGCTCTCAATAAAATTGCATGGAAATACTTTTAAAACAAATAGAAAGAAATATTTTTCACCTAAAGAACAGTTAAGCTCTGGAACATTTTGCCAGAGGATGTGGTAACAGCAGTTAGCATATCTGGGTTTAAAAAAGGTTTGGACAAGTTCCTGGAGGAAAAAGTCCATAGCCTGCTACTGAGACAAACATGGGGAAGCAACTGCTTGCCCTGGGATTTGCAACATGGAATGGTACTTAGGTTTCTGCCAGTTACTTGTGATCTGGATTGGCCACTGCTAGAAGCAGGATACTGGGCTAGATGGACCATTGATATGACCCAGTATGGCTATTCTTATGTGCTTCTGATCATATGTACACCACAGAGGGTGGTGGTAAATGGAATCCGCTCGGAGGAAAGGAAGGTAAGCAGTGGAGTGCCTCAGGAGTCAGTGCTAGTGCCAATTCTGTTTAATATATTTGTAAAAAGCATTGCTGAAGGGTTAGAAGGAAACGTTTGCCTCTTTTGTGATGACAAGAACATAGCCAATAGAATAGATACACTGGAGAGAGTAGAAACTATGAGAAGGGATTTCCAAACAGAAGAATGGTCAAGGGTCTGGCAGTTAAAATTTAATATACTGAAATAACACTGGGGTACCACTACGTCCTGGTTTCGGAGTATATACCTATATGCTAAATAGAAACCGTTGTCCACTTCTCACTTATCTATTTTTTTTATTATTTTTTTCACAGCATAGTAGAAAAAATAATTTAAAAAATAGATAAGTGAGAAGTGGACAACAGTTTTTATGTAGCATATAGTTAAAATTTAATGCAAAGAAGTGCAAACTGATGCACTTGGGGTGCAGAAATCAAAAAGAGATGTACCAGATAGGAGGGGAGAGATTGGTAAGCTCGGCTAAGGAGAGGAACCTTGGGGTAATGGTGTCTGAGAATTTCAAGGTGACAAAACAATGCGACAAGGTGGTGGCTGCAGCCAGAGGGATGCTGGGCTACATATAGAGAGGTATAACCAGCAGATAAAATGAGGTGTTGATGCTCATGTATAAGTCGGTGATGAGGCCCCACTTGGAGTATTGTGTTCAGATGTAAAAAGACTTGAAATGGTTCAAAGAAAAGCAACAAAAATGGTATGGGGTCTGCGTAGCAAGATGTACAAGGATAGACTTGACTTCAACATGTATACCCAGGAGGAAAGGAGAAACAGGGGTGATATGATACAGACGTTCAAATATTTGAAAGGTATTAATCTACAAAACAAACCTTTTCAAGAGATGGGAAGGTCGTAAAACTAGAGGATATGAATTGAGGTTGAAGGGGGGGGGCTGACTCAGGAATAATGTCAGGGAACATTTTTTCACCATGAGAGTGGTAGATATCTGGAATGCCCTTTCACGGGAGGTGGTGGAGATGAAAACAGTAATTGCATTCCAAAATGTGTGGGATAAACAAAAAGGAATTCTGCTTAGAAGGAATGGATCTGAAGAAGCTTAGCGGAAATTAAATGGCAACACTAGCACTTGAGAAGCAAAGAAACAAAAACTAAAAAGCACCAAGGGCCTTCAAGATAAAGGGGAATTGAAGTCTTTAATCATATACGTTGATAAAACAGTGCTTGAATGGACTGGATAGACTTCTATGGTCTATGTCCTGATTGTGGCTGGACAGATTTAGTCATATACATTACAGGAAAATACAATTAGAAATCCTACAATTACATTTACATGTGTATTTATTTATTTCCAAACAAATCTTTTGCTTTTCATATCAAAATCACTTTTCTATACAAAAGCACAGCAAAAATATAACAAAACTATCATGACCATCTAAAACCTATCCTCCCATTCATCCATTCATTCATTACCCATATATCAAATATAAAAACTTCATCCAGGATTAAGAATCAGTCCGCGATAAAGGTTTTCTTCTCAATGAATCACCAGTCCATCAGGTGAACCCACATCCAGTTCTACCCGTCACATAGTCCCAATTTTTAACCACGGAGATCTTCCCAAATTCTTCAATTGTTCAATCAGTCCTGTAATATCTAGGGAATCAGGTGATACCAGTTATCCAGAGTCTGTCTTCTTTTGCATAGTGACAGATAATTGGACTTTGAAAAAAGTAGCAAAGCTTTTTTTCAGGAATCTGTTTCTGCTGCCTCTATAGTCAGACATTAACCTCCTTCCCTTTGCTAAAGCTGCCAGCTGATGCACTGGAGTCTTCTACAGGCTGGTAAAATGCCTATGTTGATTGACTCTATGCTCCTCTGATCTAGGGCTGTGGTCCTTTAGTGTGATGTCATGGAGAGAGCCAGGGGAGGTAGTTTCCAGGGCCAGACCCTGACATTGCACCACTCCTCCTGCAGCTGGGGTGCTAATGGCAATGGTCTCATCTTTAGCCTTTGATGGGCAGAATATTCAGTGCCAATTGTAGACTGTATTCCCAAACAACCCAACTACAAGAAAGTGTAATCCCATTGACCCATAGGCCATCAAACATCTACAAAAACCTTGTAGATATATACCACTGGCTTCAGTTCCTGAAACAGCTTCATCACTTCCAAAGTTTGCCTCCCTCACCAAAGCTGCAGGTCAATCATTTTTCGTCTCTATTATACTCAAGGGCCCTTTTACTAAGCTGCGTAGGCACCTATGCATGTCCAACGTGCACCAAATTGGGGTTACCTCCCCTGTGGCCCTTGCGGTAATTTCAATTTTGGTGCACATCTGCTACATGCATCTGAAAAATATTTGTTATTTTCTGACATGTGGCAGCTACACATGTCAAGTGAAATTTGATGCACATAGACCATTACCACCCGGTTACCGCATGAGACCTTACCGCTAGGTCAATGGCTTGCAGTAAGGTCTGAGACCGAAAATGGATGCGCAGCAATTTTCATTTTGTCGCATGTCCGTTCTCGGCAAAAACAAAAAAGGCATTTTGTGTAGGTGCGCAAAAAAAAAATTCTGCGTGCGCCGAAAACACGCGTCTACACTACCACAGGCCATTTTTCAGCGCACCTTAGTAAAAGGGTCCCTCAGTTCTTTATAATCTCAAGGGGACTGGAACCTCCTTTTAGTAAGGTCCTCGCATAAAATATGCCTCATTGTGGAAATATGAAATAATCTGTGTCGCCCATGTAAAACAAGACTTACCTGTATTAGTCCCTGTGTATCACAAATGGGCTAGAAATAGCTGACACCTTTGTTAGAAAGAATGTTCAAGATGAAGTTGACAGCTACTGTATATAGTGCACAAGACTTCCTATAGGGGCCTAGTTTTTGTATGGACAAAATCTCTTCTATAAAGGGGGTCAGTTAAAAAAAACAGCTGCACCAACTGAAAGTGTTAAGAATGCAAAATGACATAAAATAGTTGATTCAGAAATTGTTTATTAAATTGCTCGATGTAGCAAAGACAATAAATGATACATCACAAGTGATATTTAATAAAATGCTAGGCTGAGGCTGACAGTTTTATTGTGAACTCTGAACCTGTGCTTGGATTTATGAAATACATATGACATGAACACTTGAGGTGGCCAGTGTGTACATTCCGTGAGTGGGCCAGTGTCTACATTCAGCTGCGCTGCTTCCATGGAAGCAGAGGTGAGAATGGCACTGTGTGGCTGTTTTCTCCAATTACCTATCAAGATTTAGTACAAGACAAAGATCAATAATTCGGCATCAACGAGGGTATAGGAGGCAATTCCATAAAAGTGTGCTAAAAGTTAGGAGCCTAAAATCAAGGCGATAAGCTAATATTCTAAACTGGCAACTTTGTATTGCCCAATCCATTATGGAACACTAATGCAAGTCAGCAATTCTTTGCTGTACGGCAGGTATAAATGGCTGTGCCTAAATGCAGTGCATTTAGGCACCTAACTATGACTATTCAATAAAGCTCAAACTTAAATAGCATACCAATGGCCCGCCCCATGTGAACTCCCCCTCTGGAATGATGTGCTAGAGAACTTAGGCATCAAGTTACAAGATAGTGTCTAAGTGCACGTGGAGGGGCATAATCGAATGGGGGTGCCCATCTCTAAGGACGGCCCCGTAAAGGGGCGTCCCCAACCATATTATCGAAACAAGATGGGCGTCCATCTTTAGTTTCGATAATACAGTTGGGGACGCCCAAATCTCAACATTTGGGTCAACCTTAGAGATGGCCGCCCTTGGTTTTCGCCGATAATGGAATCCAAAGATGCCCATCTCAAAAACGGCCAAATCCAAGCCATTTGGTAGTGGGAGGAGCCAGCATTTGTAGTGCACTGGTCCCCCTCACATGCCAAGACACCAACCGGGCACCCTAGGGGGTACTGCAGTGGACTTTAGAAATTGCTCTCAGGTGCATAGCTCCCTTACCTTGGGAGTTGAGCCCCCCAACCCCCCCCCTCCAGGTCTGCCTGCCTGAAGTACACTGCACCCACTACAACTGCTCCAGGGACCTGTATACTGCTGCGATGGACCTGAGTATGGCATTTGAGGCTGGCAAAAAAGTATTTTTAACCTGTTTTTTATGGTGGGAGGGGGTTAGTGACCACTGGGGGAGTAAGGGGAGGTCATCCCCGATTCCCTCCGGTGGTCATCTACTCAGTTCAGGCATCTTTTCACGGCTTGGTCATGAAAAAAAATGGACCAAGTATAATCAGCCAAGTGCTCGTCAGGGCTGCCCTTCTTTTTTCCATTATCGGCCGAGGACGTCCATCTCCTAATCACACCCCAGTCCCGCTTTCGCTACCTTGCCGACACCCCCCCCCCCCCCCCCGTGAACTTTGGTTGTCCCCACGACGGAAAGCCGTCGAGGGTGTAAAAAAATCAGCTTTTGATTATGCCGATTTGGGCGGCCTTGCGAGAAGGGCGCCCATCTCCCGATTTGTGTCAAAAGATGGGCGCCCTTCTCTTTCAAAAATGAGCTGGATAGGCATCTACCGGCTGCTTCACCACTGTTTTGGTGCCTAACTGCCACTTGAGCACCAAAGGTTAGGTGCGAAATAGGTACCTAACTTTTGGCACACTCTATAGAATGAAGGGGATACTGCACAAGACTGAGTACTTTGCATGGCTCACTGGTGGACTGGATGCCGCTGCATTACCTCTGAACACGCCCACCCTGCTCTGTTTTAGAAAGTCAGTATGTTTTCTATGGAGAACAGTATTTACCATAGAAGAGGATGGCATTAGTTGGGTTGTGTTTAATTACGAAAATGAAAGGATGGTTTGCTTTGAACTGACTGCGAATTGGTAAACTTTTTGGGATCACAGTTACGCCAGTGGCACCTGCTGCCTCTGTGCCTTCCTCATTAACTTCCACATAGCATTTATGGACCACCTTAGAAACTTTCAGGCCAACTATGGTGGACATACCAGACAAATCAGCAAGATCTGTAAACACTTCTTTCATTCCCATTTCTTGTAAAACCGATCCGAGATCATAAGTCTCCTCAAGCTTGAAGGCAGGTA
Organism: Microcaecilia unicolor; assembly: GCF_901765095.1. Lineage (NCBI taxonomy): Eukaryota > Metazoa > Chordata > Amphibia > Gymnophiona > Siphonopidae > Microcaecilia > Microcaecilia unicolor. The sequence continues at coordinate 299,221,959 of NC_044031.1, forward strand.
TAGACACATCAACTTCAATTTCCCTTAGCTCTAAGTTGATCCAGTTGGCTAATTTTTCATAAGTTAGTCCATTTTCAACCTATAAATACAAAGGAGGCAAAACAATTTAATATTGACAAGAGTTTTTTGAATATACGTGATGAAATGCCTGAATATTTGAACATTGGATTATTCTGTGAAATTATAGACAGCAAAGATTAAGAGGACGTTATATGAAGTTGGTATTTCCCACCTGAAGAGGGGTTAGATGTAAGTTGGTGCATTCAGTCATTCTTCTGTATTTATCAGTGAAATGGTGGAATATTATTCCAATTCAGCTAAAATGTATTTCTTGTTATAGGACATTTCGTAAGGCCCTTAAAACTTATTTGTTTGAAAAATATGTACTAAGGGCCCTGTTTACTAAGCTGTACTGTAGGTGCGCTAACTTAGAACATGCTAATGATAGAGACACCCATTGTGGGTGTCTCTAGCATTAGTGCATGCTAAATTTTAGCACGTGCAAAAAAGTTTGCACATTTACAGTGCAGCTTAATAAACGGGGCCCTAAATGTTAATTTAGGTGTGGTTTATATTTGTAATTTGAATAGAATTTAATTTTGTAATGATTGTTTTATTGTATTTATTTATAATTCCTGAATTTGATCAGTTTTCTTATACTATGTAAATCGCACTAAACTCCTTATGGGGCATGTTAGCAATTCATAAGGGCCTCTTTTACTAAACCACGCTAGCAACTCCCATGCAGCAATTGCGAGGCAGCCCATTCAAATGGACTGCATCACATTTGCAGCACCAGAAATCACTAGCATGGTTTGGTTTAGTAAAAGAGGACCAAAATAAAGTACAGTAAATTATTAAAGATTTTTCCCATTCTGTGCCTATGGGAAAAACAGGTCCATGCTGGTTCAGACCTTCATATCCTTTGTTATAGACATCCATATTGTAATGATGACCATCATAATTATAGATAGATCTTTTTAGCTCAGTTAGGGAAATTAAAAGGCCAGAAGTTTCAAAATCACTTTTTTTTAAATCTGAAAATATAGGACAAAATTTTCATATAGACTCTAATTCCATATTATATAGGCTACTATATTGACTACTTGTACTATTTATCAATGAAAATCATCCATGCTGAAATACAAGTGTATTCTGTAACAATGCAAGTAACTTAATTGGCTTAACAAGCCAATCAGCGCTGTTAACAGTACAATTAGTGCTCAGTATTGCTTTTAACAGTACTTCAAAGAAATAATGAGCACTAATTGGCAATAATTCGAATTTATGTGCACAACTTGCTAAGCATATTCTGTAATGCAGTGCGCCTAAGTTCAAACATGCACAGGCAAAAGGAGGCGTGATTATGGAAAGTGAAAAGGGCGTTCCATGGGCATTCCGAAATTTATCCGTGTAGTTATAGAATATAGCCCAGTGCACCTAAATCTACACGTCAGGATTTACACCATATTTTCATTGGTGTAAATGGACACGCATAGTTTTAGGCACTGGGATATCAACTAAGCGTATTCTATATACCGCGCCTAAATTTAGGCATCATTTACATAGCACAGGTGGAAATGTTTTCCGTGCAGATTTTTATTAGGTGCTATATATAGAATCCCCCCCCCCCCTTAGTGCAGCAATTCTACAACTGGGTGACTCCATTTAGATGCCCTGAGGATGTGCAGTAGAAGACAATTCTGTAATGGCATTTGGACCCTTCTGGTTGCTTTAGATAATACTAGTGTAACTCAGTCTCAGCTTGTCTTAAAGTTATGTGCTCACAGTTACACCAGTCATAGATATGGAGCAACTGTGGGCATGTAAATATGGATGGGATGTGCGTAGCTTAAAGTGTTCTCTAAGGGGTCCTTTTATGAAGCAACGGTAGGCCTAACATGCAGGTAGCGCATGCCAAATCGGAATTACCGCCGGGGTAGCATGAGTGCCTGGTGGTAATTCCGAAGTTGGTGCGTGCTAGTTCCCGCGGTAGAAAATAATTTTCTACCGCGGGGGCATTCCCAGCGGTAATTGGCAGCATGCCCACATTGGTGTGCACTGCATGATTACTGTGCAAGTAGCACGTGAGCCCTTACCACTAGATCAGTGGGTGGTGGTAAGGGCTTAGGCAGTAAATATCCACGTGCTACTTTTAATTTTAGTGCACAGACATTTACTGCTTCTTGAAAATGCCTTTTTTTCCTAGCCGTGGTAAGAAACAGCCCAGTGTGCGCCAAAAACACACGCCCACACTACCGCAGGCCACTTTTTACCGCAGCTTAGTAGAAGGACCCCTAAGTTGTAAACATTACCAAAGAGGCTCTTCAGATCTGCACCAGAAACAACATCACCAAAAGAGCAGGCCCCAAATCCAAATTAGAATAAAGATATTCTTTATACAAAAAACCCCAACGTGGTCCACCTTTCATCCACCAAGGACTGATTCAGGGGTAAATGACTAAAATCAATAAAAAGTATATAAATAATAAATAAATATCTTCATTAAAAATGTACACAAATGTGAGGAATCTAGAAAAATTGTGCACAGACTACAAGCATATAAAAAATATATAAAACTATGTCAAGCAAATAAATTCAAATATATCAGATTGGGCAGCGCGCACGTGTCATGCATATGCTGAACAAGGTGCAAAAAAGACCTTTTACAGAAAAGGCTCATCCCCAGTGATCAATACTGAGAAAATGCCTCAAGTCTATAAATGTGAAAAAGCAACGGAAGCCAAACAAACCAAAAATATATATAGGCAAACATACCACAAAGGTACAATATTTCACTTATGGCTGCAAGTGTTTGGCTGCCACTTCAAAACACCACTCATCAGCACTAAAGAAACAGTACTAAACATACATAATTAAAACAAGTCTAAAAACATCTCGCCAGCTCACAAAATAAAGTAAGCAATCTAAAAGTAAATCCTGCCCCATCTTACCAATAGCGTAAAGTAGCCTGGACTCAGAAACAGCATCCTTTCCAACAACACTAAAGGGCCAGTGCATGATGGGAACGTAATTTATCTTTTAATTCTAATGAAAACTCTTTCACTTTAAACAAACGAACATCTAACCAGTTTTAAAACTAAAATACAAACAACAAGCAAACAGTCCTACACGGTTAGCGCGTGTTAATTTTTAGCATGCACTAAAAATGCTTAGAGCACCTTAAAAAACAGGGCCCTAGGTACGTTCTCATGTCTTCCCAGGGTGAGTGTCCTGAGTAGCTCTGAGGAAAGCAGGAGAGGTTTAACTAAAGGCATCATTAAACAAAAAAGTCTTAAAGTCTATTTTACATTGAGACAGAGACATTTATCCAATTTTTCTTTTGTGGTTTTCAACTTTTTATTTGAGGTTTGAATGATCAGAATCATTAAATCAAGGGAGCACTTAGTTAAAATTGCTTCCCATTTATTAAAAAAAAGTCCTCTTCATTTGTATATAACTTGGGAGCCTTCATAATCCTGAGGCCCCGGGGAATATGTTTAAATCTACAATAGTCCAATAGTGATGATGAATGGAATTCACTTTCCACCATAACTCAACTTTATGTTCTCTCCCGAAGTCTGGAGCACCCGGTTTAAACTCCAGACTGAGGAAGCTTTGCTCTCATCTTCACACAGCCACAAACATGACTAATTTGCTCAAATGTATACTCTAACAATCATAATGAAATAAAAAAATGGTTTTAAATCTTAGTGTCACATGTAGTATATGCATTAACTTTTTTTAATTTGTATTTTCATTTCAACTTACATTAATACATTTTAAAACAGCCACACTATAATATATACAATTTTATTTTAATTATTACCTCTTCCAGGCCAGTGGACTCATCAGTTATATCATTTGGAAGTAGTATAAGCATGCTGAATTCATTCTTACAATATGGCAGTTCTAGAATCATCATGTGCATCTCGGGTATGCAGGCCAGTTTAAATTTGCCATTCTGATGCATCATCTGAACTGGCTTGCTCTCTCTCTTTAAAACAACAACAAAAATGCATTTACAAACTAGTGTTAAATTTTCTTTCATTTAGGGGCCCTTTTCAAAGGTGCGAGAGGGCTAACACGTGGGTAGCATGCGCCCAATCGACACTACCTCTGGGGTAGCGTGTGCCCCCAGCAGTAAATCCGATTTTGGTGCAGCATTTTCTACCGCAAGGGACATTCTCAGCGGTAGCCATCTGCACCCACTTTGATACTCGCTGCATGATTACCGCATGGGTAGCGTGTGACCCCTTACCGCTAGGTCAACGGGTGGTGGTAAGGGCTCAGGCCATAAATAGGCACAGGCCCATTTGCCGGCCCATAAAAAAACAGCCTTTTCCCCGGCTGTAGTAAAAAATGGTCCAAGGTGTGCCTAAAAGATGCACTCATTATATCGCAGGCCATGTTTTACGGTGGCTTTGTAAAAGGACCCCTCAGTTATTCCCTGATATGCCACACTTTGTTCACACATTTATGTCTTTACTATAAAATGAAAGTTACATTGTTAATCAGTGTTATTCTTCAAGGCACAATGTTATAAAGGTTTATATACTCAAATGTAAAGTTTGTTCTAAGATATAATAGCAAAGTTATAAACAAAAGAAAAGTTAATTGTAATCATATTGACCACTATTCATTAAGCGGGGATTGTTTACTGCATCACTGGAGATAGTGTATGCAGATATCTCTCACTCACATTAATTTGGATATCTTGAATTCAGCCTAACTGGGTGGTCATTGAGGACCATGTTGATGCAAAACATTAAGAGGGTAATTTTATAACAGGGATCCATGAAAAAGCACTATTTTATAAAGACAAGTAGGCACCTAATTGTTTTATAAAATATTAGCGTATGCAGCAGAGAATATGCCTTGAATGTAGGTGTGATTTCTTACATCTGCTAAAATGCTGGTATAAATGGTATAAATATACATGTGTAGATTAAAGTATTTCCTAATCTATGCCCATATGTGCTATATCTTATCTTGCACAATTCTATTCCACGTTTTCCCAATCAAGGTTCAAAATGGAACTCAAAAAAGATACCAGTCAGACACTGGGAGAGCTTGAATGCTTAAAATCTGTCATAGCAATTAGGAGCCTTGAGTAAGATATTTATAAAACATATATGTCTTGAGCTGTCTATGAAAGATACTATAGGAGGAAAATTGCCTAATATTTAAAGGGAGTGAGTTCCAAGTAAGAACAGCCTGATAAGTAAAAGAAGATTCAGTAACACACTTAAATTTAACTCCTTTAGCAACAGGAAATTTAAGCAATATCAGGTCTTTGGTAAGATGAGTAGCATTAGTTCCTAAAAATTCAATAAATAGAGATAAAAGTTCAGTAGTTTCACCAAGCAAAGTTTTAAAAACTGAAAAGAAATGTTAAAATCGATGTGAGCTTTCAAGGCGCAATTGAATCAGAAAAGGGGTGATTCTGTTACATTTTTTCAAATCAAAGATCATCCTAATGGCTGTATTTTATAGTAAATGGATCTTCCTTAATAACTTAGCAGAGATTTCACAATATAGCATGTTACAATAATCTAAGTAAGAAAAAATTAACAGCTGTACAACTAAGGCAAAGCAGTCTAAAAAATAAGGGGTCCTTTTACTAAGGTGTGCTGAAAAATGGCTTGCGGTAGTGTAGGCGTGGGTTTTGGGCGTGCGCCAATCCATTTTTCAGTGTACCTGTAAAAAAAGGCCTTTTAAAATTTTTTGCTGAAAATGGATGTGCGGCAAAATGAAAATGGGCATTTTGAGAACTTACCACCAGCTATTGACCTAGCAGTAAAGTCTCACAAATTAACCGGTGGTAATGACCTATGCACGTCAAATGCCACTTGGTGCACATCTGATATGCGCATCCGAAAATAAAAATTATTTTTCGGCCACGCGTATCAGACACGTGCCAAAAATGAAATTACCTCAAGATCCACTTGGTAGCTTGGTGGTAAATCCATTTTGGTAAGTGTTGAGCGTGCGTAGACGCTTATGCGGCTTAGTAAGAGGGCCCTTAAGAGTGGATAGATCTTAGTTGCTTAGGCCTGAAAAATATCTTTTTGAAAAGATTATTTACTTGGTGTTCCATTGAAATAGAAGAGCCCAACAGCACTCCCAGATCTCTAGAATATGTTTCCACTGGTAGTTTCTCAGTATGCACCAATGGTATAGAAGCAGGTACATTATTGATGGTATTACTAAACTATAAGATTTTAGTCTGATTCATATTTAGATTTAAAGAATGAGAGAATGCCAACCTACGCAATTAGTAACTCTGGTATAAGTCACTGTAATGGTCCCAGTATTAAAAATATCATCTGTATAGGAAAGTAATACTTCCCCAGAATGAAAAGACAGCGAGTTTAAAGAGGTCATTAAACAGGATTGGTGAAAGTGGGTAACCGTGAGGAACATCACAAGGTGGCTGAAATGCGAAAGATTTGATTGTGTTCTTAATGACCATATAGGATCTATTTGTTAAAAAATATCAATGAACCAGCTGAAAACATTGCTGGAAATTCCCAGCACATTTAACTTACTCATCAGCTTTTCATGATTGACCTTATCACAGATATGAAATTGTAACAATAAAATGTGATGTCCTTGACAAAATGCCCTTTTGACATGAGATTCGTATACCATAAGAAGAGCTTCTGTGCTACGTAAAGACCTAAAGCCAAATTGAGATGAGTGTAAAATATTACATTTAGGGGCTCTTTTACTAATCTGCGGTAAACGCATGCTAAAAAAATTGTTTTTATTTTTTAGTGCTAGGGGTGGCTCTGGGGGTGGAGAATAGGCGTGTCCTGTGCTAATCAATTAGCACAGCTACATTGCCACGAGATAACTGTTTACTGTGTGGTTAGAGCGTGAGCCTTTACTGCCTACTTGCCGAAGCGTAGCCAGGTTCAGGGCACGGGGGGGGGGGGGAGTGAGAATGGACTGCTGACAGCGCCTGCGCTTAATTTAAACATGACAGATTGTATCAAAAATAGGCACCGGTACCGTCGGAAGTCCGTATGGGGGGGAGCTGCCGCTCCCCTGGCAATCTACCTAGCTATGCCTCTGCTCACATGCTAATGACCATGCACTAATGGGAACATTAGCGTGTATCCATTATTGCCAAAATAGAAAATTCGGCCATTTCCTGGCAGCACTAAAAGTGGCCTTGCATGCGGGAAAGACCTGCACTGGGATAGCGCAGGCTACTTTTTAGCATTACTTAGAAAAAGGGCCCCTTAGATAATTTGAGAGTCTTTTACTAAGGAATGCTCATGTTTTTAGCACGTGCTAAAAATAGGTGCACGCTAAATGTTAGAGACACCCATAGGAATGCACTGGTGTCTCTAATGTTTAGCGCATGCTAAAAACGTGAGCGCACCTTAGTAAAAGACCCTCTTTATAAGTTGTAATTCTATCATTAAGTCAATCAAAATCAACAGCTTTGGGGATAGGAGTTATATTTCCCATTGATAATGGAAGAATGCATAAACTTAATATGCAATTCACAAATATTGTTATCTAGGAGACAATGGAAGGAAGAGGATCATTCAATAAAAGAGAGAAACAGCAAACCAAAGAACAGCTTGAAGAGGAATGTCTATTGAGAAATGGTTTTATTTCTTGTTCTGAGATAGGCTGAAAATTGAACCAAAGTCTATTGGCAGGAGCATTATCCTCAATATTAGCCAAATAACTTAGAATATCAAAGGTGATGGTAGAAAATGACTAGTGTATTGATATAACTAACAGAGAAAAAAATTGCAAAATCATCTGCTGTTGGCTCTTGAATTTGAGGCTTACAATCAACCCTAGAAGAGTCAGTTTAGATTTTCTACAAGAGAAAATAACCTGCCTTGGTCCAGTCGAGGAGAATTAATTAAATCAGAATAGAATTTCTTTTTAGAAATGACAACATCATATTTATAAGATTTTAATTGTTCTTTCCATAAGAATTTAGTAGAAATGTCACCAGACTTATGCTATGAGCACAGTGGTCGGTGGCAGTTCTGCTTCAATGATTGTAAATATTGGGAATACCAATGAGATTCCTTGACCCTGAAGGATTTCCTAATGGTCAAAGGGGCAATATCATTTAAAGTATTTGTAACAGATGTATTACAGTCTAGAAGCATCAAGTTTAGTTCAGAAGCTTTTAAATTAAGCAATGGAGTGACATGATACCAGAAAATGCCCATATTGATTTTAACCCCTTTTTTAAAAGCGTTACTGGCTAAAGTCACACCTGGAAAGTAGTTCAGAGATTAAGAAGAAATTAAAAACCTATTTTTTCCAGTATGCTTTTGGGCAGGGGGGGGGCTGATCCTGGGTTATGGCATGGGGAAGTCTGCTGGGAAACTATGATGAACGAGTTTTTAAAAGTAATTGCTCTTAAGGTGGTGATTGGAGTTTGACTGATTCTCTAGGAGTTCTTTTATAAATATATATAATTTTATATGTAAACTACTCTGACTTCTTGATATATCAAGTGTTTTTAAACTAGTAAACTATTAGTAAAAAAAATTTAGAGTGAATTCAGATGAGTGGTCAGACCCTCTCTGATGTAATTTCCTGTTTCCACAGGGACTGAACGCAACAAATGAAAGCTATAGCAATAGCACACTTAAGGTTAGGTGAATCACTAACACTGCCTGCCACTGAAAATTAGTGGTTAGCACCTAAGTGAAAATCAGTTATTTGGGGGGACTTTCTGGGGGCAGAGTCAGCACTTAGCTGAATACTAAATACTAAATAATTAGACTTTACATGAACGAGACAAAACCGAACTCTTGTCACTTGCCTGTTTAACCTCATTGCTACTAATGAACACGCACTACCACTTTAATCCTTATGTCGAAAATGATCTCTCTATAGTAGATGACCTAACTTATGTTACAATTCAATCTATCACTCAGGAACCTCTATGCAATACCATAATGTACTCTCCTTTACCATGTATGTATGCACCTTAATGCAAAACCAGTTGTAATTCTGTACCCGGAAATGGCGATCGCCATTACGGCATAATGTAAGCCACATTGAGCCTGCAAATTGGTGGGAAAATGTGGGATACAAATGCTACAAATAAATAAATAAATGCCAATATTCAGCAATTAAGCAGCCAAGGTAACCACAAAAAACACAATCCTGTCTTTGTACAGCAATCCATGGCCTGTGAAGTGCTGAATATTTAGTTAACTGACTGTGTGTTAGCTGGCTCAACATAAAGTGGATGTTCAACGTTGAAGCATGGACTACTACTACTAATCATTTCTATAGCGCTACTAGACATACGCTGTGACTTGCCCAGAGTCAAAAGGAGCTGCAGTGGGAATCAAACCCAATTCCCCAGGACCAAAGTCTGCTGCACTAACCACTAAGCTACTCCTGGACATGACCTAGCACTGAAAACCTGGGAATACTGTTAGTGGCAGTCAGCAAAATGCTCACCGCTGCAGACTGAATATTTATCCCACTATTTTTATTTAAATACCTTATTCAGTCGGAACTGCTCTTCTTTTGTATTTTCTTTCTTAAATTCCTTTTCCCACTTTCCTTTGAAGTAGACAGCATTCACCAAGGCTATAAGGATATCTGGACGAAGAGAACCTTCAGCGAACAGATCTTTAATTTTACCTTGAAAAGAAAGAATCAAACGTTGCTGTGTGTATATTTTCATTAGTCTAATGTTTCATGTTATGAAAATGACAAAAGACTATACATTCCGGGACATAAATATTTCTTAAACTATTTCCTATATCTCTTTAATTTATGACGTGTTTGGTGCAGGGTTTTTTTCCCCAATACTGAGAGATGTAGACTGACCATAAAAGCCTCACACTTCACAACCCAAAAGTGCTGTCTTAGTTTAAATAGTAAACATAATTATCCCTACTTGATAAAACACTTACACTTCTTTAAAAAATTGGAGGAAAAGGACATCAGAAACCTTTAGAACAGACCGAAATTCATGGTTCCACATTTCATTCATTGGTCTCCAAAAAATCTCCAAAAATTCAAATCTTTTTATGTTATACTAGTGATTCAAAAATACAAATTTATAGTGTGTGTCTTATTTTAATTTAATGAACTGATTGCATGTTGAGTCTTCTAAAGTTAAGCTTTTGTTATAGATGAGACTGAACTGAAAAAAGGGCATATATACCCCTGAGGAATACTGTTCCCTCTAAGCTGGGTAGATGTCCTCCAACTGCATTGCTGCCAGTAGGGGGCAGTGCTTCAATATTATGTCATCCATCACGAGGGACAGGCAGGTTCCCTGGAGTCCCGCAGAGCTTGCCTGTCTCTCAATGTTGAACATTTGATATTGAAATAATGTTGTCTACTGACAAGGCTATAGGTGGAGGACTCCCGCTCAGCTTAGAGGGAAACAGTGATGAGGAAATTGACTGTAGAGGTGAAACAATGGCCCCATTGGGATGAATAAGATAAGTGCACAAAAATCAATTTTTTCAGTTCTCAGTTTATGGGCTCGATGTTTATTATTGAATGTAAGATTGTAGAATTTTTCCCCCTATTTGTACAGTTATAATAAGGTAATGTTAGGATAAACACATCCACATCTGTTAACACAATAATTTCTTACCTGAAGATGGTTACTTTATTAGTTAATTGCTTTCATATGGGTCAGAGATATCACAAAGTAAACATTAACAGTTATAATAAAGTTCAAACAACCTTGAACTTGCTTTTTATTTAGCAAAAATATCACTTATAAAGTAAGAAAACACATATATAATGGCATCTCTTAAATAAAAATGTCATTCTCTTTGTTTACCTATCCCAGACTTTCCCTAACTTATGAGTTGTAGAACAGAGAATGGTTAGTCATCAAATGCTGACCTGGGGGCCTGCTTGCTAAAATGTGGTACATTTATGCACTTACTGCCTCATAACTGCAAATGGTTAAGGTGCGATGAGAGCAAAACTTGTGTGGTAAATGCAGGGATTGCCCTTCATCTGCCCTGCATTTACTGCACAGGGCAGACACCTACTATATAGGCCCCATGTTCCATGCATTGACAGCTTCTCCTTCTTACCTACAAATGCACTCAGTCTGCTGCCCCTCACTACCTCTCTACCCTCATCTCCCCTTACGTTCCCGCCCGTAACCTCCGTTCACAGGATAAATCCCTCCTCTCAGTACCCTTCTCCACCACCGCCAACTCCAGGCTCCGCTCATTCTGCCTCGCCTCACCCTATGCTTGGAACAACCTTCCTGAACCCTTACGCCAAGCCCCCTCCCTGCCCATCTTCAAGTCTTTGCTTAAAGCCCACCTCTTCAATGCTGCGTTCGGCACCTAACCCTTACCGTTCAGTGAATCCAGACTGCCCCAATTTGACTGCCCCGATCGGACCGACCGTTCACTTGTCTATTAGATTGTAAGCTCTTTGAGCAGGGACTGTCTCTCTTTGTTAAATTGTACAGCGCTGCGTAACCCTAGTAGCGCTCTAGAAATGTTAAGTAGTAGTAGTAGTAGTAGATATATACCCATGCTATCTACCAATGTATACAATGCAAACCGCAACAAGAGAGGACAAGGCCACTACGGTGTAACTTGTACTCCATCTCAATCCAATCCCCTGCAACACACACATACCTCCTGATCAGCACCTTCCCTCATGCACAACAACCCCCCACTGATTAAGGCCCCTTCCCACAGTCCAACCCCATCCTGATCAAGGTATCCCCCCAACAAAAAAGATTCCTCATACCACTCTCCCCCAGGATTCACCCAGGGGCTGTCCTGGTAGTCTGGCAGGTCAACATGAGAGCAGGGTTCTTCCACTCTCACCTTTGTGCTGATCGGTGTTCAAAATAGCACCTATGACACCTAGATGTAGTCTTATTGTACTACCAATAAGAGTCAATCTGCCACACCCTTATACCACCCAATACATATCCGCACAGTGTTATAGAATACCAGGGATGTGCACCCTAATTGGGCGACAGAAATTACACCTGGTTTATTTTATTTATTTATTTTGTTGCATTTATAGCCCACATTTTCCCACCTATTTGCAGGCTCAATGTGGCTTACAATATAATACAACTATAATCACATTGATGGAATAGAGAATCAGAGTATATATTTTTATTTTTTTTTACATTTGTACCCCGCGCTTTCCCACTCATGGCAGGCTCAATGCGGCTTACATGGGGCAATGGAGGGTTAAGTGACTTGCCCAGAGTCACAAGGAGCTGCCTGTGCCTGAAGTGGGAATCAAACTCAGTTCCTCAATTCCCCAGGACCAAAGTCCATAACAGATAAGGTGCATAGGAATATTATGGCAATCATATTAACGGAGAAAAATTTCAGAATTATTGCTATTAAGGTTCATATGAAAATTATGTTGATTAAGATGTGGGTAAGTGGATAACAACATAACATAATGATATCAGGACAGGGTATGATTATCAGTAATTAGGGTGTAAATAAAATAGGCAAAATAAAAGAGTTCCAATATAAAATTGTGTCTGGTGTTGTTTAGGAGTCAGATCGTTATGAGGGATCCATTTTGTACGCTTTTTTGAACAAGTAAGTCTTCAGTAGTTTCTGGAAGGTTTAAGCAGGTGTAAGTTCTGGTGCCTAAATCTGGGTGCCAAAATTGGCACTCAATGCTATTTAATAAAGGGAACTCCCGGTGGCGTAGCAAGGGGGGGGCGGTGCTCCCTACCAGCTCCCCACTCCGACCAGCTCCTGCACCCTACCTTTAAAAAGAATTTCAGAATCCCAGGCAAGGCACAGCGCCTCGCGCCTGCCCTGCACATAACTTCCTATTTCTGCAAGGGCGGGACAGACAGAGTGAGGGAAGACCCGACGGTCCACATTTCTTTTACGTGCAGGGCAGGCGCGAGGCGCTGCGCCTCACCTGGGATTCCGATATTCTTTTTAAAGGTAGGGTGCAGGAGCTGGTCGGGGGGGGAGGGGGATGTCGATGCGCTGCACTCGGGGGGGGGGGTGCTACGGCGAACCGCCCCGCCCCGGGTGGCAGCCCCCCCTGCTATGCCACTGGGAACTCCTCATTGAGGGGTCCTTTTACTAAGCTGTAGCAAAAGGGGGCCTGTACTGGCGTCAGCACGTGTTTTTGATACGAGCTGAGGCCCCCTTTTACTGCAGTGGGTATAAGGCTGGGTTTTTTAAAGACACGGCTGTGTGGAAAGTGAAACACTTGCAGTGCAGGCATTTCAGGGGGCGCACTTACCACCACCCATTGAGGTGGCAGTAAGGGGCTCCCACGCTAACCCAGTGGTAACTGGGCAGCATGTGGCACTGCCTGATTACCACTGGGTAAATACTGGCGCTACAAAAAGAAAAATATTTTGTAGCAGAGGAAATAGCGCACACTGGGAGTGGGAACGACCACTGCGCTGATGTAGTAGCCTGGTTTTACTTCCAGTTTAGCGAGTGGTAAGTCACGTTTGGCTTACCGTCGCTTAGTAAAAGACCCCCTGAATCCCCATTATAGAACAGCATTGAACACTGATTTTTTTTGCGCTAACATTTGAGCGCTATTTACTGAATCTACCCCTAAATGCAAGGCATATGCTTGCCCACCCCCAACCCCACCCCCATTTACTACCTGGGCTTCACAAACAGTTGTCACACTTTAGTGAACATGACTTTTAATTCTTACCTTGTGTCTCATTCTCAACCCACATATTAATCTTCTTTCTGACTTCCTCTACATTTCTAAAGTCAACATCTTCAGGCATTGAATTATACATTTGCTGAACACAGCTTAAATATTCCTGTGAAAACAAGAGCCACACACACACACTGGTGACTATTTCTATAAGAGGAAAAACTGAAAAAAATATGTCCTAGATAATTTATTTATTTAAAAATGTTTACCTCACTTACAACTAAGTGGATTACAAAAGAAAAAAATACATGCACAAAGATAATAACACACTCTCGAAATTGTCTGCTTCCATTGACATTTATGCCCGTCATCTCTGTTACATTGACAAAAAACGTCCCTAACAGGAAAAAGCCTTCAAAAATAAATAAGAAGCTTCTTAAATTTCTGCAAAGCTGGGCAAAGCCTAAGATACATTGGAAGGCTGTTCCATAATACTGACACTGACACATAAAAGGCACATCTTGAAGTTTCCACATAATGAAAAGTAGGAAAAGCTGGTACCATCAAGCACCTCTCATTGTCCGATCTTAAATCCCAGGCAGACACATACAGTTGTATAGCTTCAATCACATACCAGGGTGCAGCTGCCTGTATCGCTTGATAAATCAACATCAGCACTGTACTGTACAGGTAACCAATAGAGACACCTCAATGTTGGTGTTACATGTTCTACTACTACTACTACAAATCATTTCTATAGCGCTACCAGTTGTATGCAGTGCTTTACAATTGAACATGAAGAAAAGACAGTCCCTGCTCAAAAGAGCTTACAATATAAATCAGGACAGACAGACAGGACAAATAAGGATAAGGGTAGGACAGACAGAAGGACACATAGGGAAAGGGACTATTGAAGAGAGGAAGACAAGATAAAGGTTACGAGCAAGTGACAAGTTAGGAGTCAAAAGCAGCATCAAACAGGAAGGCGTTTAGCCAGGATTTGAAGGCAGCCAGGGATGGAGCTAGACGTAATGGCTCAGGAAGTCCATTCCAGGCATAAGGTGCGGCGAGACAAAAGGAACGGAGTCTGGAGTTAGTGATGGAGGAGAAGGGTGCAATTAGGAGAGATTTGCCTAGTGAACGGAGTTCCTGGGAAGGAGTGTAGGGAGAGATGAGGGTGGAGAGGTAGTGAGGGGCTGCAGAGTGAATGCACATATAAGTCAATAAGAGGAGCTTGAATTTTATTCGGAAATGGATAGGGAGCCAGTGAAGTTCTGATTTCAGAATACCCATAATTACCTGTGCTGTGACATTTTGGACATGCATACAAAATGGAATTACCGCCCAGGGCATGCGGTAGCTGGGCAGTAGTTCCAATTTGATGCGTATTGGATGCATGTAGGCGCCTATGCGCCTTAGTAAAAGGGGCCCTATGTGGTTGATCAACGTTGCACAATTAAAGAACTTTGTCCCGTTCACTGGAGACTCTTGGTTCTTTTTTGTGCTTTGGATTGTGTCTTGTGCTTTGGACCCTCTCTGTGCCGTCTTTTGCATGACTAAAATTAGCCATGATTCCCAGGTGTACACGCCATTCTATAAACCTCATCTAACTTTAAGCGTGGTTTATAGACTAGCGTTTTTTTTCGGCAACTTGCATGCTCACATTACACAATACAGCTAAGTGCGTGCCTAGCACTTCTGTGCATAAATGTTACATTCACGAATCTAAGTGCTATTATTCTACAATCTTAGTGGGCAAATGGTTCTTATATTTAGGCATTAAGGCTATAGAATTAGAGGACAGTGGATTTATACATATAGGACTAGATTCAGTGAATGGTGCTCAAATTTGAGTGCCAAAAAATCCATGAGCACTGAGCACTATTCTATATACAGCGATCTGGGATGGGTGCCATTTATAGAATAGCAAAGGTAGGCGACGGCAGCGGCGGGGGAGGGTTGGCAGCGGGGGGAGGGGTCGGCAGCAGGGGGGGTCGAGAGGGTCGTTGGCAGGGGGGGGTCAAAGTTGGTGGTGGTGGTGGTGGCAATCGACAATGGCGGGGGTGGGGGTCGGCGGCACCAGGGGGGGCTAAAATGTGCCCCTCACCTCGGGCTGTGGACCCCCCTCCCGCCGAAGTCTGGCTACGCCCCTACTGAGAATCTCTAGTGAACATCCCTGACCTTACTATGCTCCTCCCACGGCTACACCCCTTTTCAGTTGCACACTAAGTGCCCCTTTTACTAAGCCGCATAGGTGCCTACATGTGCGCCCAGTGCACGCCAAATTGGAGTTACCGCCTGGTTACTGCGTGGCCCTTGTGAAAATTTCAATTTTGATGTGCGTCCGCTACGCACAACTGAAAAATATTTTTATATTTCTGGCGAGCATAGCGGACATGCGCCAAGTGGCATCTGATGCGGGTAGGTCATTACCGCCCAAATTCTTTACCACTAGGTCAATGGCTGGCGGTAAAGTCTCAGACCCAAAATGGACGCACGGCAATTTTGATTTTGCTGCACGTCCATTTTGGGGGGTGGGAAGAGGCCTTTGTTACAGGTGTGATGAAAAATGGATTGGCATGTGCCCAAAACCCGCACCTACACTACAAGCCATTTTTCAGTGCACCTTTGTAAAAGGACCCCTAAAAAAAATTGTCTTTATAGAATAGCATGTAACAGGATGCATGTGTAAATCCAAATTGTTTGCCAATTAACACCAATGATTGTTAGCACCCAATTACTGGTGCTAATAGGCTTCTTACTCAATTAAATTTTGCACATAAATACAGCGTGTTCAATTTTGAACACCATTTATAGTATTTGGGGATAATGCTGTATGTATTACACAGCACAAAACCAGTAACTGTAGTTTGAATACTGAACTGTGTGAGAATATATTTCATAGAGTATTTTAAAACTAAATTTTGTTGGTAGGTCCAATTTATGGTAATGTCACAAACAGCTTACTTCTGTACATGGAAAGTCTTGTTGTCCGTAAAGCTTGTTGACGATGTGCAGTTTGCAAGCCGGATCACTCTTTTGTAGATTGCATAGGAGTTCATGGAATTTGGAGTGAACATCTCCCTGGCCACACAGCTGTAAAAAGAGTGAAGCAAGTCAGTCTAATATTGCATATGTTTAATATTTATATTTAATCATGTATAGTAAACATTGAGGGGCCCTTTTACTAAGGCATGCTGAAAAATGGCCTGCAATAGTGTAGACGTGTGTTTTTGGCATACACAGAATCATTTTTCAGCGCACCTGTAAAAAATGTATTTTTTTATTTTTACCGAAATTGGACGTGCAGCAAAATTAAATTTGCTGTGTGTCCATTTTGGGTCAGAGACCTTACTGCCAGCCATTTACTTAGCGGTAAGGTCTCATGTGGTAACTGTGTGGTAATCATCTACATGCATAGAATGACGATTACCGCCCGTTTTTTGCCGCACACTAGAAAATAAAAATTATTTTCTGGTGTGCGTAGCGGATGTGCATCAAAAATGAAATTACCGCAAGGGTCATGCAGTAGCCGGGCGGTAACTCAAAATTAACGCACATTGGGCACACGTGGAGGGGCATAATCGAAAGGGAAACCCAAGTTTTGCTGAGGACGTCCTTGCAAAACGTCCCCACGAAGGGGCGGGGAAACCCATATTATTGAAACAAGATGGGCGGCCATCTTTCATTTCGATAATACGGTCGGTGACGCCCAAATCTTGACATTTAAGTCATCCTTAGAGATGGTCGTCCCTAAACTTGGTCATTTCTGATTTTCGGCGATAATGGAAACCAAGGAAGCCCATCTCAGAAATGACCAAATCCAAGCCCTTTGGTCATGGGTGGAGCCAGCATTCATAGTACACTGGTCCCCCTGACATGCCAGGACACCAACCTGGCACCCTAGGGGGCACTGCAGTGGGCTTCAGAAAAAGGTCCCAGGTACATAGCTCCCTTACCTTGTGTGTTGAGCCCCCCCCCCCCCCAAACCCACTACCCACAACTGCACACCACTACCATAGCCCTTACGGGTGAAAAGGGGCACCTAGATGTGGGTACAGTGGGTTTCTGGTGAGTTTTGGAGGGCTCACATTTACCACCACAAGAGGAACAGGTAGGGGGGGGGGGGAGATGGGCCTGGGTCCGCCTGCCTGAAGTGCACTGCAGCCACTAAAACTGCTCCAGGGACCGGCATACTACTGCGATGGACTTGAGTAGACATTTGAGGCTGGCATAGAGGCTGGCACGTAATATTTTTAAAGCTGTTTTTTGAAGGCGGGAGGGGGTTAGTGACCACTGGGGGAGTAAGGAGAGGTCATCCCTGATTCTCTCCGCTCAGTTCGGGCACCTTTTTGTGCCTTGGTCGTAAGAAAAACAGGACCAAGTAAAGTTGTCCAAAATCTTGGGTTTTAAATTAAGAAAAAAAATGTTCTCCTTTGCTGAGTGGACTGTACAACATCTGGAATAATCTGTATCACTTGCCCACAAAACTGCACATGTTTAACCTTGAAGTATAATTTCAATATCTTCAATTTATCTAGTTCAGAGGTAAAGGTCACTAACAGTGTTGCACATGAAGAAATAACATTCTAAGAATTTTCTAAAAACACTGTCAACTGACCTTCCACCGTGGAAGGGTTTTTTTTTTTATCTGCTTCATTAATTACCTTAGGAAGATAGAAACACTTAAGGATAGGGAAAACTCTCCATCTGATCCAAATGTAAAACCTCAACAAAATATTCCTTAAGCAAGATTTCAGGGGAAATCAAATTAGTCATGAGAACATTTCAGAATCTTAAATTATTTATGCACAATTTTCCAACAATTCTATTCTATACAAAACACAAAGGTTTGCCTAAACTGAAGAGGCATTAACTGCCCGTAAGGTCTGAAACTGAGGCTACATAGCTGAGATTGAAGATTCTAAATTAGTGACCTTATCCTGTAAAGCAAAAATTATCTACCATCTGACCAGAAAAAACACATAACTGTACAATCTTCCTTTGTAAAAGACTTTCAGTTCTAGAAATCACCTGCCAAATGTCCATCAAAGACACTTATCCTTCCACCACTGTCCCAACAGGAATCTCATCTGTCTGATCAAATAAGACCAGCTGCAGCTTCGGCAGATGTTGAACTGGTGTTCCTTGGTGAGGGTTTTGTTCAGTTTCCCCCTGCAACTCTTCAGTCAGGGTTTCAGCCTGAAGCCTACTTGTGGGCAGTAAGGGAGGAGTCCTATCATTGGAGCTCAAAGAGGATCCCTCTGATGACTACACAGACGTACTCACAGTTTGTAGGACCAATTTCAGATGTTTATCCTATGGGCCTTTGTCTTTAGGGGTGGACTTACTAGCTTTCACAGCATTTACCTTCAGTTTATTCCAGTGGCGTAGCCACAGGTGGGCCTGGGTGGGCCATTTAGGGCTCAGGCCCACTCATCAGTAGCACATGTTTAGTAGTAGCTGGTGGGGATCCCAAGCTCCGCCAGCTGAAGACTTCCCCCTGATGGTAACGAAAACGCTACTCTCCATGATACTGGCACCTGCACATGCTCAGTTTTTAGCATATGCCTGCTGCAGACGGCCAAGGTGGAAAGAAGTGTTTTCCCACCAGCTGAGATATTTTTTTCGTGGTGGTGGGGGAGGGAGAACACTTGGTGCCCACCCACTTCTTGCCTAGGCCCACCCAAAATCTTTTGTCTGGCTACGCCCCTGGTTTATTCTTTCACTTCATAATAAACAACCTCCAATAAAATCCCAAGGCTTCAATCCACTTTGAGGGTCTTCAAAGGGATGTGCTCCTTTGGTCATGCCCTAATGGTTGTGCATCAATGGACACCCACCTTGGCATTTCCAGCAGATGTACTGGGAGAGGTGGGGTCAGCAATATCACAATCAAAAGTCTCTCCCCCAAACACCTTCCAAGCCCCAAAGCCTCTTGCCCTCTCTCACAATGCATTGGTGAGTCCAGCAGATGTACCAGGAAAGACAGGTGAGGTCGGTGATGTCACAAGCAAAAGTCTCTCCTCAAAACGCCTTCCAAGCCCCAAAGCCTCTCGTCCTCTCTCTACAAACATGGCCATTTTCAAACCAGAAAAATGTCCAACTTTTTATTTAGAAAACTAGTAAAAAAGGCAAGGAAACGGGCCCTAGGCAGGCAATTCCTCTCCCCCCCCCCCCCCCCCCCCCCCCGCGCTACGGCCCCCTCAACCCTCCCCCTTCCGCAAACCTGTCGACCCCCCCCGGACCACCGAAAACTGCCCCCCCCCCCCCCACCGCCGTTGTGGACTACCTGTGCTGACAACCGAAGTGTTGTTGTGCCCTTCGCATTGCTTCCTCAATCATCTTCTCTGGAAGTTCCTCTGCATGCGTCTGACGTCAGACGCACGCAAAGAAACTTGCCTTGGAATCAGCTGTCATGACGTCAGTGACGTCAGTGCGTGTCTGCCTAGCAGACCACCTCCAGCCTAGGGAGCCACGGTCCCAGGCACAGAACGTTGGAGGTGAGAATTATTATATAGGATGACCATTTACTAGATGTTTTTGTGCTCAGTGTGTCTATCTTTTAGGACCATTATATAAAAAATGCCCAAGGGAAAAATGCACAAAATCAAGCCATTGGGATATAGGGGGGGGGGGGCAGCATTCTTAGTAGACTGTCCACACAGACATTCCAGTCCTGAAGGCCCTTTTGTGCTTTTCTTTTGTTGCACACAGACATCTCAGTAAAGCAGTGGGGCACCTTAGGAAGCACTGCAGTAGTCCCAGGTACACATCTCATCATTACCCCCTTATATTTTATGCTGAGCCTTCCAAAATCCACCAAAAACCTACTGTACTCTACAGTATACCACCACAACAGCCCTTATCTCTCCAAGTGCCACCTATATGTAGATGCATCAGATTTTTGGTGGGTTTTAGAGGGAGGGCTCAGCAACAATTAGAGTGGGTTATGGGCCCGAGTTCCCTTCTCTATAGTACACGGCACCAACCACTAGGCTACTTCAGGGACCTGCTTGCTGCTCTTATAAGACTAGCCACAACATCTGAAGCTGTCATAGAGGCTGGCATGTACTGTTTCTTTCACATCTTTGGGGGTGGGAGGTGGTCAGTAACTACTGAAGAAATAAGAAGGGGGTCATGCCTTAATCTCTCCAGTGGTCATCTCATTTAGGGCACCTTTTTGTGACTTAGGTGTGATTGTAACAGCTCTAGTCCAAAACGTGTAACTTATAGCCCGGAACATTTTTGCTTTGCTCCATTAGGGAAGAAAAATGTCCAAGTTTTAGGAACACCCAATCCCGCCCCAGCATGCCCCCTTGTGATTTGGACGCACTGCAGAGAAAAATGTCTCAAATCCGAGTTTCAAAAATCATGATTAAGATATTTTTCAGAGAAACATGTCCAAATGCCACTTTATGCCATTTTTGAGACATGTTTCTCTTTTGAAAATAAGCCCCAGAGTCAGTTAAGTATTTAGGCCCTATGGGACAATCCTATAACTCAGTTCCCCCTTTTAGGTGCCTTGAAAGCAATTTTTTAATGACTTATTGGTACCCAGATTCTGTTTAGAATACTAGTGTAACCTTGAAAGCAATTTTTTAATGACTTATTGGTACCCAGATTCTGTTTAGAATACTAGTGTAACCTGACATCAGCATGCCTAACATTTAAACATCTGCAGTTACACCAACCATAGACCTGGTGTAACTCTGATCCTGTAAACACAGCATGGAAGAATGCAAATTACAATATTCTGTGCAAGCAAATGGAAGCCCCACCATGCTTCATCCATGGGAAGGCTCTTCATGCTGTGCGAGTTATGCATATCCTTACAGAATAGCGCTTAGTCGCTTTGCAGCCACTTGCATACATAACTGAATACTAGCAGTAAAAAAAGTGCAGGTATTCTGTACATTCACATGATATGTAAGTCTGGTCCCCTTCATATTAACCAAAACATTACAGGAAATGTTGGGAAAGAATGATGAACTGCTGATTTCTCTTGCAAGAGAATAAACCGTTAGGTGGTCTCAGGGCTGCCAAGAGTGGGCCACCGAGAGACACAGCCGGGCCCGGGGCAGGACTGGACAGCTGCACATGCCCTCCCCCACCTGGGCTGCTGTGCCCCCGCTCCCCCACACTTGGGCTGTCACCCCCGTACCTTTCTGTTTGCTCCCTCGCTCTGTCCTCTCCTGCGCTGCTCCTGTCCGTGCCAGGAGTTGGGCCCCCCATGATTATACATAAATTGGTTGAACCTTCTATGCTTGGGTAATTTGAAATGCTTTTTGGACCCAAATGTAATATTTCTTAAAATTACAGTACCGGATTAGAGGTATGCACATCAACTTTTTGTCTACATGTGTTTCTAGCTCCAGTTTTTGCAGCTTCTGAAACTTCATCAAAGTGAAGCACCTGTAGTTGAAAATATAAAGATAATAAATATAAATTATGTTATTTTCTTGTAACACAAAGGTCACTACTTATTAAAATGCACAATTCTGTATTTTGTATGGCATTAGTTATCAAATTCTAGATCCATGAATCTGGTGTTACCCTTCAATGTACTGATTCAAGAGCAATTCCATCTGGGCATGTGTGTGTATTTTTTTTAATGTATTTATTTGTATTTAATTTTAAAATATTTTCTAAACACATAATCATACTACATTATTTGACATCAGAAAATAAAAATAATTAATTAATAAAATTAACGAAACCCTCCCTGTAGGTGGTTTTATTGAGAATAAGGACAGAGAAATAAGCTTGGTGAAATGCTTATAAAACACAAACAGGCTTATTATTTCTAAGGTGTACTGTCAGTTTGCTTGTCTTAGTAGAGCTGCACAGGATTGTAGCTGTTTGAACATTGTTACATTTCAAGGAGGGGGATGGGTCCCAAAGCTCTGGCTGCATGTAAATGGAGACAGAGATGCAGAATGCTAGCAGCACTTCTACACATGAATTCACAGAAGAGAATAAGGTTTGTGGGATAAATGATGCACTGAATGGTGAGAGCTAGATCAAAATAAGGGAATTAAAAATCTGTTACTACAAGTTTAGGGGTGTGGTTGGGAATTCACTGTGAAGTTCTGGTTCCGTGTCCATCTTTGGTGAATGGTCTTAGCTTCTGGCTAAAATGGGAGATAGACCAAAAGTGGGGAGACCCTGTTACTGAAGATTGAAGGTGAACAATATAACGCTGATTTTTTAAAAGGGTTCTTGGTGTGTTCCAGGAAATTATAGACCAGTAAGCCTGACTTTAGTGCCAGGCAAAATAGTGGAAACTATTATAAAGAATAAATTACGGAATGCATAGACAAACATGGTTTAATGGGACAGAGTCAGCATGGGTTCAACCAAGGGATCACTAATTTGCTTCATTTCTTTGAAGGTTTGAATAAACATATTGAAAAAGGTGAGCCTGTGGATGTAGTATAACTAGATTTTCAGAAAGCTTCTGACAAAGCTCCCCATGAGAAACTCCTGCAGAAATTAAAGACTCATGAGATAGAAGGCAATACCCTTTTGTGGATTAGGAATTGGTTATTGGACAGAAAGCAGAGGGTAGGATAAAGTGGCCATTTTCTCAGTGAAGGAGGGTGAATAGTCAAGTGCCACAGGGATCAGTACTGGGACCGGTGCTATTTAACATGTTTATAAATGATCTGGAAATTAGAACAGCAAGTGAGATGATTAAATTTGCAGATGACACAAAACTATTCAAAGTTGTCAAAACACATTAAGACTGAAAAATTGCAGGAAGACTTTAGGAAACTGGAAAACAGTGCATCCACATGCAGATGAAATTTAATGTGGACAAATGCAAAGTGATGCACATTGGGAAGAATAATCCAAATCATAGTTTCCTGATGCTAGGGTCTATCCTGGGAGTCAGCACCCAAGAAAAAAATCTAGAAGTCATTATAAACAATACACTGAAATCTTTTGCCCAGTGTGTGTTGGTTACCAAGAAAAGTAAACAAGATGCTAGGAATTATTAGGAAAGACATTGTAAATAAAACCAAGAATATTATAATGCCTCTGTATTGCTCTATGAAGCAATCTCACCTTGAGTATTGTGTTCAATTCTGGTCACCATATCTCAAAAAAGATATAGTGGAATTAAAAAAGGTTCAAAGAAGAGCAACCAAAATGATAACGGGGATGGAACTCATATGAGGAAAGGCTAAAGAGGTTAGGGCTCTTGCGCTTGGAAAAGAGCTGGCTGAGGAGGGATATGATTAAGGTCTATAAAATCCTTAGTGATGTAAAACGGGTAAAAGTGAATCGATTTTTCACTCATTCAAAAAGTACAAAGACTAGGGGACACTCAATGAAATTACATGGAAATACTTTTAAAACAAATAGGAGGAAATATTTATTTCACTCAAAGATTATCTCTAAGGCCGGTAGAGCCTGATATGCCTTCAGCATGGAGAGACATTTCCTTTTCATCTTCTTCGTATTCCCCATGCCTAAATGTAACAAACACTGTGAGCAGTAGAACTCATGCTGCCACATCATAATCAGTTGCCATCTTGGCCCCTCCCATCCAGTGGCATAACTAGGAACTTTGAACATGATAGAGTCTCATGCCACTGCTCCCCCACCATCCCGTACTTAAGATCACCTCCAGTCTTCACCCGGGCAGCGACACCGGCACTCATAGGCTCTCTGCAACCTGCACCTGGCTTTCTCTCTGAACCATCCTGCCCATCAGAAAACAGGAAGTTGCATAAAAAGGGGCAGGATGGTTCAGACATAAAGCCCTGGTACAGGCAGCTGGCACTGCCTGGGTGAAGACTGGAGGTAATTTTAAGGCATGGGAGGGAGCAGGGGGAGGGAGGGAATTATGAGAGCTTTGCGGGGCCAGGAAGGGAAGGGAGAGATGCAGCAGGAAGAAGAAGGGAGGGACTGATAGGGAATCCATATGCAATGTATGCACCTTGAATGCATATGCCACTGCTTCCATCTAGTCCTGTGTAAACATTCTATCAGCCATAATTCTAAGGGACTTAATATGTTGGGCAGCTGCCACTAAATACATGTCTCCTATACATGAATTTTACTTTACTTTATTTTGACACTTATACCCCACATATACCTTCAATATGACTTACATACATATCAAAATAAAGTACAACAAAACCAGAAATTACAAAACATCAGAGAGTATAGATAATTTCTGACAGTTAGATACAAATTTCTTTAAGAATGTTTGTAACATTTTACGAGAGGTATGGTAGCCGTGTTAGTCCACTTTTAAAGGTAATGAATAGAAATCAAACAAAATAAAACATGGAAAAGAAAATAAGATGATACCTTTTTTATTGGACATAACTTAATACATTTCTTGATTAGCTTTCGAAGGTTGCCCTTCTTTATCAGATCGGAAATAAGCAAATGTGGTAGATGACAGTATATATAAGTGAAACATCCAAGGATTTCATTGACAGTCTAACAGGGTGGAGGTGGGTAGGAGGTATGCATGGGAACATCAAAGCATTTCAATGATAGTCTAACAAGATGGGGGTGGATAGGTGAGATGAGGGTGATAAAAAGAGCAATACACCTTTATGGTTTATAATGGGCTAGAAAACCCAGATCCCTGTTAAGTCCTGTCTGTTGGGTGTCAAAATATTCAATCATTCTGACTTCAAAGGTCTTACGTTCCTGTATTGTTTTAAAGTTACCTTTCAGGATTCTTACTATGAAATCACTAGTACAGTGATCTGGTTTTGTAAAGTGCTGCCCCACAGGGGTGGGAACCTGGCAGGCACCAGCATTCTTCATGTGATGTCTAGTAAATTAAATCTTGTCTTTAGCATCTGGCCTGTTTCTCCAATATAGCATCCTTCGTTACATTTTTTACACTGAATGATATATACCACATTGGAAGATGAGCATGTGAAAGATTCCTTTATGTTGAATATTTTCCTTTGTGAATAACTGTGGGGTCCTGTGAAATGTTTTGACATAGCTTGCAGCTGGGTATATTGCAGGGATGTGTGCCCTTCTCTTCTTTGTCAGTCTGTGTTGGGAGTTTACTTCTGATTAGCGGGTGTTTTAAGTTGGGTGGCTGTCGGAAGGCCAGCATTGGTAGGGCTGGGAATATCTCTTTCAGTAATTCATCCCCTTGGAGTACAGGCTGAAGATCTTTTATGATTTTTCTTAATTTTTCCAACTCTGCATTGTATGTCACAATAAGGGGGATTCTGTCTGTGGCTTTTTTTTTCTTTGTACTGTAGCAGGTTTTTGCCTGGGTGTTTTGAGGGAGGAGGCAATATTTTTTTAGATTATTTTCGGGTTATAGCCTTTCCGTTCGAAGGATGCAGTCAGGATTTCAAGATGTCTGTCTCTGTCCCTTGGGTCAGAGCAGATATGGTGGTATCTTGTGGCTTGGCTTTAAATAATGGATCTCTTTGTATGTGAAGGGTGGAAGCTGGAGTTGTGGTGGTAGCTGCATCTGTCTGTGGGTTTCTTGTATATAGATGTTTGTATATAGCTATCACTGATTGAGACCGTGGTGTCCAAAAAATTGACTTTTTCTGGGGAGTAGTCAATTTTGAATCTGATTGTAGGATGGTATGTATTGAAGGAATAGTAAAATTGTTTCAGAGTTTCTTCCCCCTCCGTCCAAATCATAAAAATGTCATCGATGTACCGGTAGTATTTTAGAGGTTTGGTCTGGTATGTGTTCAGAAATGTCTCTTCCAGCTCAGCCATAAAAAGGTTGGCATATTGGGGTGCTGTCCTGGTGCCCATCGCAGTGCCCATTATTTGTAGATAGATACCATTGTTAAAGCAGAAGTAGTTGTGAGTTAAAATAAATTTGATTAATTTTGTAATAGTTTCTGGTGAGTATTGATGGTCCAGTGTGGATGTTTTTAGGAGTTTCCCACATGCAGCTATGCCATCCACATGGGGAATGTTGCTGTATAGTGATTCTACATCCATCGTGACAAGAAGGGTGTTTGGTGGTAATTGCTTGATATTTTTCAATTTATTCATAAAGTCTGTGGTGTCTTGTATGAAGCTGTTTGTTTTGTGCACAAAAAATGACAAAACTGCCTTGAGATCATATTTCTATTGGGAGAGAGTCATTTGATAAGTAAAACAGAATGAATGTACAAATTTGTATACTACTTTCTTACAGGATGGAAAATACAACTTTAAATAGTCTCTTACAGTATGAAAAGCATTTCAAGCTGATAGATTAACCAGACCATTCATATAATAGGTGATAAACCATGCAAAATATGGTAGGTTAGTATATATAACTTGCAGATTGAACAAGCCTATACTGGTAACCAATGTAACCATAACAAAATTGGAGTGATATGCTCATATTTAGAAATTCCAAAAATCAAAAGGGTCGCAGTATTCTGGGCTGGCACTATGGGGAATTATATAAGGAGCCACCTAAATTTAGGTGCCAGTATTCGTTATTTACCTGCATATATATTTGCATATGCATATAAGTGAAAATAATCTACTATGTACTATTCTGTAACTACACAAATATTTTCGATAGAGTGTAGTTTTGCACTTATTTGCATAACTTATAAAATACTATAGTTACATCCATATCTCCCAGATCTAGGCATCAGCATTTACACCAGCTCTATGGCTGGTGAAAGTGCTCACATCTAACATATATACTGTGAGCACTTCCCACGCCGCTAGGCTGTACTTTGTCCACCCCAGGCTGGGGCACAAGTCCACGCCAGGTTCTCTAGGCAATACTTAATTACTTGGCAATTTAACAGCAGCAAACCAGTCAGAGATAAATTCTTGTATTTTATTACGAGTAGTCTCTTCCCTGGGCTATATGCCTCCCCGGGCTTGGTACCTAGCCACAGCACGCTTCCAGTTTCCACTTTACAACAGAAAAGAAAAACAAAACAAACTCTTTCCATCAGGCCCAAACGTAGCCCTCAGCCCCACAGTCCAAGTCCTTTAACCCCGGGCAAAAAGTTCCAACACTTTGCCCGGCCAAAAAAATAAAAGTTCCCAAAGTTCATTCAGCAAAAAAATCCCCAGAGTTCTTTCACCAAAAAGTTAATTCACAAAAATCCCCAGAGTTCTTTCACCAAAAAGTTCCCTCAAAGTTAATTCAGCAAAAATGTTCCGCTTTGCGCTACCCACTCAAACCAAGAAAACCCTCCCCTCAGAGCAACCTGAGGAAAGGGGACCCCATCCCATTCATACCAGTCAATAATTCCTGGTATCCTCCCCAAGGTCACGCTTGAGCTCAAGGCCAGGTGAAAGCTACCTCTCCAGGGAACCCGCTCAAATACTCCTCTGGGCCTTCTTCTCAATGTATTGCATTAAGTGGTTCATCAGGGTTGCTAGCAGGCCCTTAGACTGCCCCCTTTTTACCTGGGCTAAAGCAGAAATATCCATGGGCTCCACCCCCGCCCCTCTACTAACATCTTTGACCTCTGCAATTACCTCCTCAGGCAGCCACTCCATAGGTTCCACCTGCCTCTCTCTCCTCTTCAGCTGCTCCCAATCTTTATCCTGAGCTTGCTCAAAGGCTTCCGGTTCATCTCCCCTAAGAACCTGGGAGTTGTAGTCTGGTTCACCTTCTCTGAGTGAGTCTAGTGGCCTCCTCTGGGAGCCTGAGGCATTGCAGTGCTGGCTAGCCTTTTGTGAGCATTCAGGTGATCCTTTCCGAGGATGCTAGGACTGGTAGTCCCTCCATTGTTCCCATCCACGCCTGCCTCTCCAGTGCCTGGGTCCGGAGTTCCGGTTCCTGGATCTACATAACCCCTCACATGTGTCACAATACGTATATGTACCTTCTTAGTGTAGTCTATATATAAAAAAAATTTCAATCTGAAGAAGATGAGTTACTTTCAAAAGCTAATAAAAAAATGTATTGTTAGTCCAATAAAAAAGGAATCATCTTATTTTCTTTTCTATGTTTTGATTTATTTCTTGTTAAATTTGTACCCTGTGCTTTCCCACTCATGGCAGGCTCAATGTTACTTACATATTGTATACAGGTACTTATTTGTACCTGGGGCAAAGGAGGGTTAAGTGACTTGCCCAGAGTCACAAGGAGCTACCTATGCCTGAAGTGGGAATTGAACTCAGTTCCTCAGGACCAAGGTCCACCACCCTAACCAGTAGGCCACTCCTCCACTCACTTTTTATTAACTTTAAAAGTGGACTAACACGGCTACCACATTACATTACTCAAGCTTCAACTAAAAACATATTTTTTAAAGCTGTCATATAACTTTGCAGAGTGATGAAAGCTGATTTCTTCTGGAAATGTCTGCTTAGAATGAGGTGCTGTTTTTAGCTTAATTCTTTAGGTTGAATGGTAGACTTTACTATCTTAAACTGGAGTGTCTTTCTAATTTGTTTTTGTGATTTTAAGTTTTATTGTAAATTGCTTTGATTTTTTTGATTAGCTAAGCAGTATATCAAAGTGCTCATTTTCAAAGCATATAGACTTACACAGTTAAATCGTAACATATGAAATCACGTGTTTTGAAAATGAACCTCCACATGGTTTAATAAACATAAACATATCTGCAGATACATTTCAGGAGCCCTCATTGTGAACATCCTGAAAAACAAATGATTGATGAACTTGAAAACTTCTCATTAAATCTTTTACTAAAAGAAAACTTCAGGTATTGATATTAACCCCCCCCCCCCCCCCCCCCACCCCCCCAAAAAAAAAAAAAAAAAAAAAACTTAATTAAATGGTCAAAAAAAGCTCCTGGCCGGTTAAATAGGGTTTAAGTGCCTAACTGTGGATATTCAGCAGGAGATAACTGGTTATCTCCTGCTGAATATCCCAGTTAGTGGATAGCCACTAACCAGCTATATCGTGTGACAGTGCCAAACTGGATATGTTGAGCAGTCAAAATAGGCCACTTAAGTAGCAAGCCTATGTTTAACTGCTAAAACGTTAACAAGCTAGCGCTGAATATTGGCACAGCTGGTTAACTTTATGGTGGTCAAAATAAACCCAGGTATTCAATGCCACTTACCGAATATGGCCCTGCATTGAATATCTGGGTTTAATGCCAGCTGCATATCGGGCCCAATTTATTTAGTTCAGATTTACCATACCTTTTCCATCTGGGCTGCTGTTTTTCCTTTGGCTCCTATTAACACTGTGGCTAATGTAGATGAGATTCCCAGAGGAGAAATAAAGACATTTTGATCCTTTCTAGTTTTATTCAGTTGTTTGTAAAGGTCAAAAGTGAATGAAGCATTTGCTGAGATGAGGGCGCCCATTGTGAAATAAGAATCAGTAAAATCCTATGAAGGAAAAGAAAAATAATTAGAGAGGGTAAGAGAATAATACACATGGAAAATGCTGTTTAGATAATGTACCTTATAAGTCAGTACTAAGGATGTGCATTTGTAAGTATGCATTCATTTTGTTAGCATGCTTTTAAAAAAAATTAGTTGCCCCTTTACAAATCTATGTTAAGTGCCAACATTGCTTAACATGGGGAAACAGCCTAATACAAAACATGGGAAGAGTGTGGCATAGGTGGGGAATGGGATAGGGCCAGATTCTATATAAGGCGCCTAGAAAATCCGCATGGAAAACCTTCCAAAGTGTATTCTATAAGCAGTGCCTAGATTTAGGTGCAGTATATAGAATATGCTTGATATCCTAGTGCCTAAAACTATGCCCCTCCATTTACACCAATGAAAATGTGGCGTAAATCCCGGCATGTAGATATAGATGCAGATAGCCAAATTCTATAATAACGTGTGTAAATGATGGAATGCCCACAAAAAGCCCATTTCCCCACCCATAACCATGCTCCTTTTTGCCTGCATACATTAAACTTTAGGCAAAGTGCATTACAGAATATGCTTAGGGATTTCTGCGCGTAAATTCAAATTATTGCCAATTAGTGTCTATTATTGCTTGTTAAGTGCTGTTAACAATGCTGATTGGCTTATTAAGCCAATGAAGTTACACACACATTGTTACAGAATACCCTTGGATTTTGGAGCAGATTGCTAGGTGCACTATACTGTATATATGTGAGATGATAAGTGCTCCCACATTATTATTTCGCAAGTCCTCCAAGCTAATGGAAAAATTAATGTGGGACCTGCAAAAAAAATCCTTCATATATTGCTGTGGTTAATCTGGGCTTAGCGCACAGGAAAGTCCAGCATTAACACTCAATAAGTCAAATTTTGGCTGCCACATAGAACAAGGGCCCTTTAGTGTGTATCAAATCAATTTAACCCATGTTACCCTACAAATTACACTTGGTGCACTTAAAAAATTTCCATTAACATTTTTTTTTAAACAAAGGTATATAACACAAAAAAAAAAGTCCAATATCAGTTAAAAATACAAACCAATGGAAATGAGTTTGTCCTGCGCACATATAAGCGGCTTTTTACTAAGGCACACTAAGCCCTAATGCTGGCTTAGCATGCTGAAAAAGGCTTGCCACAGGAAGTGCTAAAGCATCCTGTTGTAATTTCCCTATTTGTGCATGATAATTGCGTAATGTGATATATGAGACACTCTCCTGGTCTCCCTGTTCTTTTCATATCTTATTGCCCCTAAATATACTAATATAAAGGAAGAACAATTTACCTGGATAGCTGGCTGGGCATCCCTGGAAGGCTTAAAGTAGGAAAGGGGCAAGCAGAATTATCGAGAGGGCTCATCCCCCAGGTTCTAAACCCTTCCAAGTAGTGCTTAGTGATGTCTTTCTCGGGAAAGACACAGAACCCCGGAAGGGAGTAAACCTGGCATGGCCACAAGAAGGGAGGCGCTTCACACCCGTGGTGCTTTCCTGGAGGAAAAGGAGTCAGTCCTTAGAGACATGCCAGGACTTAAATCCAGCCTATGCTTCTGACTCAGTAAGCAGTAGACCCTGGAAACCAAAGTGAGGCTTGCAAACGGGTGTGGCCATTTCTCTTGGGGAAGATGCCAAGGGAAAAAGCCTGCTGTGAAGGAGACAGGAGAAGGAGAGCAACTGGCTGCAAGGAATAAACGGGCTACCTAACCCAGGTGAAGAGGACCCTAAAGTTAATGCAGTACCTGGTTAGTGAGAGAAGGGAAAGAATTGGTGTCTGGTCCTCACCTGGGAAATGCTGGTATGAGACATGGACTGACCTGCCTTAAGAGAATGAAAGGGGGTCAAGGTCAGCCATGTGAAGCATGCAGAGACAGTTCATGGGGCAGTCCTGGCCTGTGACTGTTCAGCCATGTGAAGGCTGCAGAGACTGTTCCTGAGTGGTCCTAGCCTGCGGCTGGGAGAAAGAACTGATATTCGGTCCTCACTGGGGAAATGCTGTCATGTGACAGGGACTGACCAGCCTGAAGTGAGAGAGGGGGGTCTGGGTCAGCCATGTTGAAGGTGCGAGACTTTTGTGGGGCAGTCCTAGGCTATGGTTCTGATCAGGTTGGGAAATCTCCTATCAGAGAGAGGTTCATTAAGGGCACAGCTTTAGGCTGTGTCCTGGAAATGCTGGTTCAGATTATGAGAAACTTATGAACTGCTATGGATTCAAACTTCAAGCATGGTTAAGGAAGAAAAGTAAAACCCTTCCTGTGTTTTTTGTTTGTTTCTTTGTTTGCATGAATTCTTTTGGGTTTATTTTTTCTTTGAATCCTGAACAGCATGTCAGGGGGACTTGTGATGTGTTTTGGAGATTGAACTTTGCTTATGGAATCTAATTGTTTGTCTGAATAGAAATCCTTTATGTTTTGGAACCTGGTTGCTGTGTGAATATCTAAACTGGAGAGTTGGAAATCCTGGAATGGAGCAGGATCTGGGTCAAGGGGATTTTTCCTGACTCCTTCAAAAGGAAGTGTAAGAGGGAGCAGACCTGGCAATACACACCTTGACACACCTTGGTGTGTGTTACAATTCTGCTTAATAGGCAGGGGAATGTTTGGGACTCACTCCTGATTGGCTTATCAGGAGTTGAGCCAGCAGATGTCAGAAGCCTGATCCATTTAAGCCTGCCTTTCCCATGCAATCATTGCTTTGGCATTGATTGCTCTGATTGCTTTGCTGAAACCAGCCTGTGCTTGGGCGCTTGTGTTCACGTTGGAGTTTAGCCTTTCTCCTCGTGCTTGCTTATTCTGTGTGTGTGTGTGTGTGTGATGGCTATTCCCAGCATGAGCCTGATTGCCTCACTCCCCACACCTGGTTTGCTTTCTCCTGCTGTAACATAGTGTTGTCTGGGGTAAGCTTGTGCCTTGAGTCGTTTCAGTTTGTTTGTTTAACTTTCTCTCCCTTGGTGTTCCCTTTGTTGTGCTGAGCTTCTGCTCTGCTCCCTGGCCTTGTATTTTGCTCTTGTTTGTTTGATTTAGTTCTCTTTGTTTGCTGTAGCTGTCTCCTGTGTATGGGGAGCAGCGTTCCTTTTCTGGTCTGTATGTATCAAGGCAGCTTCCTCTGTTTGCTTACTCTCCCCTTTATCTTTGTCTGTTGAGTAGCTCTGCCCTGTTTTTTTTCCCTTCAGCAGTTCCATTTTTTTTTCCCTTGGGGGGGTTGTGGGGCCAGCTTTGTGTATTCCTCAGGTAGTTCTCCCTTTTCCTTTGTATACTGTATAGTCAGCTTAGTGTATTCCCTTGTGGGGGCTCCCGGTATCATTGTATGCTGTAGGTACAGCCTAGTTCCCTTGTATGCTGAATGGTTCAGCCTAGTGTGTATTCCTTAGGTAGTTCTCCCTTTCCCTTTGTATACTATATAATCAGCCTAGTGTGTTCCCTTGTGGGGGCTCCAAGTATTGTTGTATGCTCTAGGTACAGCCTAGTTCCTTTGTGTGCTGAGTGGTTCAGCCTAGAGTGTATTTCTATAGTTGGTTTCCTTTTTCCTTGAGTGCTGTGTTGTATAAGCCTAGAGTGTTTCTTTTTGGGGCTTCCTGTATTCTTGTTCGCCTGTGGCACAGCCTTGTATACCTTTAGAGGCTTCTTCCTCTCATCCTTTCCTTTGTGGCTCTACCCTGCATTGTGTGCATTGCTTGTGGCCCAGTTCCTTGTGGAACCCTTGTTGTTTTTTTTTCCCTTCCCAGAGTGTGACTCAGTTCTTGGTCGGCCGTGAGGCCCGCTTGCTTGGTCTCTGTGTGAGTGGGTTCCCGATCGGCCATGAGGCCCACCTCAATGATCTATCTCCCACTTTCTGGTGGTACCTGTTGGCTGTTGTGAGTGTGCAGGGCTTGGTAGCTGGGGTGGTGTGTAGGGCCTGTTCAGTCTACCCTAGGCCTTGGCCAAAATCCTATACTAGGCCTCGGCCTGGGCTCAAGGGCTCACGTCCGGATTAACAGTGTGACATTACAGTATACAATTTTATTCATTATTTTTTGAGGGACTGTGTCATGGGCAGAGAGTGGGCATGGAAGTGCTAACCAGCTAATGCGCTCATATTACCATTTGCTAACTGGTTGATGTGCAATTAACACAGGGACATTTAGCGACTCCTAAATACCCCCCCTTTTTTTTTTTTTACTGCTGCAGTAAAAACATCCCACTTTAGGACATGATAAGCCCATTACCACTGTTTAATGAAAGGGCCCCATAATTTGAAATATATAATCTAGCTGTTTTCAAATTATTCCTACATTCAGCAGTGCAATCTGTTAGATGTCTAAGTGGTGCTGCCTGCAAAATATCCCAAATCCTGATTCCTTTCTTACCAATTTATGTATTATTTATTTTTTAAAAATGTATTCCCTGCCTACCACTAGGCAGCTTACAATATAAAAACACATACAATATCCAAACATACATAAAGTTCTAAATACAAATAATAAATTAAATCATACACAGAATCATTACAAAATATTGAATTGAGAGAATCATGACAAGAAAACTTTCTAGAGCTGGAAGAATAATGATTTATACAGTGGGGGAAATAAGTATTTGATCCCTTGCTGATTTTGTAAGTTTGCCCACTGACAAAGACATGAGCAGCCCATAATTGAAGGGTAGGTTATTGGTAACAGTGAGAGATAGCACATCACAAATTAAATCCGGAAAATCACATTTTGGAAAGTATATGAATTTATTTGCATTCTGCAGAGGGAAATAAGTATTTGATCCCTCTGGCAAACAAGACCTAATACTTGGTGGCAAAACCCTTGTTGGCAAGCACAGTGGTCAGACGTCTTCTGTAGTTGATGATGAGGTTTGCACACATGTCAGGAGGAATTTTGGTCCACTCCTCTTTGCAGATCATCTCTAAATCATTAAGAGTTCTGGGCTGTCGCTTGGCAACTCGCAGCTTCAGCTCCCTCCATAAGTTTTCAATGGGATTAAGGTCTGGTGACTGGCTAGGCCACTCCATGACCCTAATGTGCTTCTTCCTGAGCCACTCCTTTGTTGCCTTGGCTGTATGTTTTGGGTCATTGTCGTGCTGGAAGACCCAGCCACGACCCATTTTTAAGGCCCTGGCGGAGGGAAGGAGGTTGTCACTCAGAATTGTACGGTACATGGCCCCATCCATTCTCCCATTGATGCGGTGAAATAGTCCTGTGCCCTTAGCAGAGAAACACCCCCAAAACATAACATTTCCACCTCCATGCTTGACAGTGGGGACGGTGTTCTTTGGGTCATAGGCAGCATTTCTCTTCCTCCAAACACGGCGAGTTGAGTTCATGCCAAAGAGCTCAATTTTTGTCTCATCTGACCACAGCACCTTCTCCCAATCACTCTCGGCATCATCCAGGTGTTCACTGGCAAACTTCAGACGGGCCGTCACATGTGCCTTCCGGAGCAGGGGGACCTTGCGGGCACTGCAGGATTGCAATCCGTTATGTCGTAATGTGTTACCAATGGTTTTCGTGGTGACAGTGGTCCCAGCTGCCTTGAGATCATTGACAAGTTCCCCCCTTGTAGTTGTAGGCTGATTTCTAACCTTCCTCATGATCAAGGATACCCCACGAGGTGAGATTTTGCGTGGAGCCCCAGATCTTTGTCGATTGACAGTCATTTTGTACTTCTTCCATTTTCTTACTATGGCACCAACAGTTGTCTCCTTCTCGCCCAGCGTCTTACTGATGGTTTTGTAGCCCATTCCAGCCTTGTGCAGGTGTATGATCTTGTCCCTGACATCCTTAGACAGCTCCTTGCTCTTGGCCATTTTGTAGAGGTTAGAGTCTGACTGATTCACTGAGTCTGTGGACAGGTGTCTTTCATACAGGTGACCATTGCCGACAGCTGTCTGTCATGCAGGTAACGAGTTGATTTGGAGCATCTACCTGGTCTGTAGGGGCCAGATCTCTTACTGGTTGGTGGGGGATCAAATACTTATTTCCCTCTGTAGAATGCAAATAAATTCATATACTTTCCACAATGTGATTTTACGGATTTAATTTGTGATGTGCTATCTCTCACTGTTACCAATAACCTACCCTTCAATTATGGGCTGCTCATGTCTTTGTCAGTGGGCAAACTTACAAAATCAGCAAGGGATCAAATACTTATTTCCCCCACTGTATGTCCAACGTTAGCCACTAAAGTAGCCTGGATATATTTTACAAAAAAGCAATTACATGGTTGGCCCCACTGCTGACTGCATAATTGTCATCAATATCTACCTCAATAGGTGCCTATTTTAAGGTGTCAAGAATACATGTAAATAATCAGAATATAGGCATATATGCAGTGTTGGCAGTGATATATTCCTAAGTAACATATTGCTGGTAATATATTACTTTTAACAGCAACAAGTAATTGTAACGATTACTTTCGTGCAAATCTAATGAAATAACTCTAATCATTACTTTTTCCATATATGAGTAATATAATGTCTCATTACTTTACATAGAGGGGCATTTTCGATATAATGTCTAAGTCCGACTTTGGACGTTTTGCAAAAAACGCCCAAAATCTGAATAGGAAAGAAGGTCATTTTCAAAAAAGAAAAACGTCTATCTTTTGTTTTTGAAAATGCAAGTTTTTGTGATTTAGACGTTTTGTTTTTTTGGTCCATTTTCAAACCAAAAACATCCAAGTGCAAAACGCACAAAATCAAGCCATTGGGATGTAGGAGGAGCCAGCATTTTTAGTAGACTGGTCCCCCAGACATCCCAGGAAAGCAATAAGACACCCTAGGGGGCACTGCAGTGGACTTCATAAAATGCACCCAAGTACACATCTCATCATTTCTCCCTTATCTTTTCTACTGAGCCCCCAAAAGCCCACCCAAAACTCACTACCCCCAACTTTACACCACTACCATATCCCTTATGGATGAAGGGGGCACCTATATGTGGGTACTGTGGGTTTCTGGTGAGTTTTGGAGGGTTCACAGATTCCTCCACAAGTGTAACAGGTTTAGAGAGGTATGGGCCTGGGTCCACCTGTCTGCAGTGCACTGCACCCACCACTGGACTATTCCAGGGACCTGTATGCTGTTCTATTGGACCTGAGTATAACATCTGAGGTTGGCATAGAGACTGGCAAGTAATGTCTTGAATCACATTTTGGGAGTGGGAGGGAGTTAGTGACCACTGGGGGAGTAAGGGGAAGTCACCCCTGATTCACTCCAGTGATCATCTGGTCATTTATGGCTCCCTTTTGTGCCTTATTTGTTATAAAAACAGGTCTAGCTCAAAACGACTTAGTTTTAGTCTTGGACAGTTTTGTTCTATTCCATTATGATTGAAAAACATCAAAGTGTTAGGAACTCCCCCAAGTCCCACCTTTAACATGCCCCTCACGTGCCCCCTTGTGATTTGAATGCACTTCTGACAGACCTGATAGAAAAACGTCTAAAAATTGGTTTTGGAAATACCAATTTGAACATTTTTGTGAGAAAAACGTCCAAATGCAGATTTATGCCACTTCTTGGACATTTTTCTCTTTTGAAAATGAGCCCAATAGTCACAGTAACTTAAATTACTACTTTTAGTAAACAAGTAACTTTTAACTGTAATATATAACTTTTATAAAGGAACTAGTACTAGTACCTATAATTTATTACTCTTCAGAGTAACAACTTATAGTAACTGTGATATATTATTTTTACAAAGTAACAACTCATTACTTTTATTAAACAAGCAACTAGTAACTGTAATATATTACTTTTACAAAGTTACAAGTAACTAATACCTATAATGTATTGCTTTTCACAGTAACCTAACTTGTTCCTTTTATTAAACAAGTAAATATTAAGTATAACATATAATTTTTACAAAGTAACTTGGGAACACTGCATATATGCATATATGTATGTACATATGTGCATAAATGCCAATATTCTGGCTATGTGCTGGCCATTAACCTGGGCCTCTAAATACAATACTGGGTAGTTTGAAGGTGGGAAGTCTGAGCAAGGCACACAGTGATGTTCAAACATGATAGTATACTCTAATTTGTATGCATTTTTTTTTTTAGTAATCTAGATGGTGGTGTGTACATCAGTTCTATGGCTAGTATGAAAGGGAGGGTTGCACCTAAAATATAGGCTTTTATTTGACCTGTTACACTAGTATTCAGAAAAGTTGGTGTTCAGCATGAGTCAAGGATGGCGATACAGCAGGTTGCAAGTGGTTGCACAGGATTCTGGTGTTCTGCACAGGAAATTAGAGGCCCAAGGAAATAGTATGAGGAAAATGAATTTACATCTTTTGAATTTTCTGTGTATGCCTACAGTACCACTGATTGATATATTTAAGAATTTTGTAACTTCTGTATTGAAAATCCCCCCCCCCCCCCGTCAGTTCTCCCTTTAGCACAGGCCTTCTGTTTTCTTCAGGATATGAGGAGGGAAGCAGCGTGCCAGAGCTGGTGTTGGGGGGAGGGAACAAACAGGGCAGGTGCCATGGTTCCCAAAATACAGGGGGCCCCAGCACCAAGGGTAAGCATCTCTTCCCTTTCCCTGCAGTGTGACATCTCTGTCAATCCCCCTCCAATTGACCAGTCTATCTTAAAACATATTTTTTCTTCACTGGGGTCACTGCTGGCCCTAGAGCTTTTCCTCTGCTGCATCTTTCCCCCTCTGATGCAACTTCCTGTTTCCACGTGTGCAGAAGGTGCCAGAGGGAAACATTATATCACAGATGCTGTCAATGCCAGTGACCTTTGTAAAGAAAAGATGGGGGAGGAGAGCTGAGAGAGAAGAGGAAATGCTAGACTGGAGGAGGGGACTGGAGGAAAAGATGACAGGCCTGGGGATAGAAAAGAATGACAGAAAGATTATGGACAATAGGATAGAGGGAGGGAAAAGAGAGGGAGATATGTTGGATCTAGGGGTAGAGAGCAGGGAGGCAGAGATACTGGACAACAGATGGCAGGGAGGAAAGAGTGAGGGAGAGATATTTGACCCAGCGGTGGAAAGAAGAAGGGACAGCTGCTGGGCAGGATGGCAGGAAGGAAGAAAGAGGAATAGATGTTGGATCCTGGGCAGAAAGAAGGGAATAAAGGCAGAGATGCTGGGTCATTGGGGAGGGGAGCAGAAAAGGAGAGAGAGAGAGATGCAGGACCACAGGGGAGCAGGAGAGAAGAGAGATTGGATTGGAAGATACTGGGGTACAGAAGGGAAAGGACATGAAGATGTCAAGTTACAAGGGTGAAGGAAGAGAAGATGCTGGGCTACAAAAGTGAAGGGAGGAGAGGGAGGCTATAGGAAGAGTAGAAATGAGGTAACAGGGAGTAGATGAAAGACAGAAGGAAAGAGGAAGCTGGGGAAGGAGTGAGATGGAAAATGGGAGAGCTAGGGGTGAGAGAAGGAGATGGAAAGTTGATAGGTGTAAAGAAAAAAGAAAGAGAAGGGTGAGAAAGAGGATGGAATTTGAATGGACAGAGACAAAAAAGAAAAAAAAAGAGGAAGAAGATGAAAGGGAAAGATCACCATATCAGAGACAGGTGTAGTGAGGAATAGAACAAGACAGTAGAGAACAGAAAAGATAAATGGACAACAGCCACTGTTATTCCCATTTCTAGATCATTTATAAATATGTCAAAAAGCAGTGGTCCCAGCACAAATCCCTAGGGAACCCCACTGACTACCCTTCTCCATTGAGAATACTGACCATTAAACCCTACTCTCTGTTTTCTTCTTTTAACCAGTTATTACTCCACATTAAGAATAAAGATATATTTATGGTTGTCTGTCTGTCTAGGTTCAGATTTTTCCCAGTGTTGCTAAACATCTAGGAAGGAACAGATTTTGCAGGTTGGTGGACTGGCTTTTTTATTTCTTCTCTTTTTTTTTTGTATAAATGGGGTTTTATGTTTTTTTTCTTTTATGTATTTATTCCACAGCAGACAGGAGAGCATTTACTATTTGGGATATTTTTTTGAGTTACTCCAATCTCTCTCAGGTTTTCAGATCTCTACAGCTTACTGAGGACCCTAATTACTCAGCCACGGTATAGGCATGCAAACTTTTGCATGCCTACAACATGTCTTAGTAAACAGGGCCCTGAGTATCATAAAGAAATCACCTTTTATGCTAATTGATATAAGGTTCATTCTACTACAGAGTACCTTGGTGAAACATACAAAAGGTGCCTATTTTTTCATCTGTTTGATAAAGGAACAAACTCAGCAAAAACTCACATGCCTAAGTGATCTCAAATGAGGGATAATTATGTATATAATGTGGAGGGGCATTTTCAGTATGATGTCTAAATCTGATTTTGAACTTTTTGCTGAAAACATCCAAAAATCCAGTAGCGAACATGGCCATTTTCAAACCAGAAAAACATCCAACTTTTCTTTCGAAAATGGTCATTTGCTAGATGTTTTTGTGCTCAGTACGTCTATTTTTCTGGACCATTTTAGAAAAAGAAAAAACATCCAAGGGCAATATACGCACACACACAAAATAAGTCATTGGGATGAATTGGGGGGGGGGGGGGGAGCAGAATTCTTAGTAGAATGGCCACACAGACATCCTAGCAGAGCAGTGAGGCACCCTAGGGGGCACTGCAATGAACTTCACATACAAGGTCCCAGGTACACATTTCACCATTGCCCCCTTTTATTCTATGGTGAGCCCTTCGAATACCACCAAAAACCTACTGTATCCTACTATATACCATTATAATAGCCCCTATGTCTGCAGATGTCACGTATATTTGGGTACAGTAGGTTTTTGGTGGGCTTTGGAGGGCTCACACTCTCCACCACAATTTAGAGTGGGATATGGACCTGGATTCCCTTCTCTGTAGTGCATTGCAATAACCACTAGGCTACTCCAGGGACCTGCTTGCTACTCTAATAAAATTGGTCATAACATCTGAAGCTTTAATAGAGGCTACTATGTACTGTTTCTTTCACATCTTTGGGGGGTAGGAGAGGGT
Organism: Microcaecilia unicolor; assembly: GCF_901765095.1. NCBI lineage: Eukaryota > Metazoa > Chordata > Amphibia > Gymnophiona > Siphonopidae > Microcaecilia > Microcaecilia unicolor. Next base: position 299,262,852 of record NC_044031.1, read on the forward strand.
CATGCCTTCATCCCTCCAGTAGTCATTTAGGGCAATTTTTTTATGACTTTGTCATCATTGAAACATATGGCAGAAAAATATCCACGTTTTAGGAACACTCAAATCCTGCTTTTATCACGCAGACCCGGTGCCGGGCAAGATGGTGGAGGCTATTATTAAGAATAAAATTGCAGAGCATATACAAAAACATGGACTGATGAGACAAAGTCAGCACGGATTTAGTGAAGGGAAGTCTTGCCTCACCAATCTAATGCATTTTTTTGAGGGGGTAAGCAAACATGTGGACAATGGGGAGCCGGTTGATATTGTATATCTGGATTTTCAGAAGGCGTTTGACAAAGTGCCGCACGAAAGACTCCTGAAGAAATTGCAGAGTCATGGAATCGGAGGTAGGGTATTATTATGGATTAAGAACTGGTTGAAAGATAGGAAGCAGAGAGTAGGATTGCGTGGCCAGTATTCTCAGTGGAGGAGGGTAGTTAGTGGGGTCCCGCAGGGGTCTGTGCTGGGTCCGTTGCTTTTTAATGTATTTATAAATGACCTAGAGATGGGAATAACTAGTGAGGTAATTAATTCGCCGATGACACAAAATTATTCAGGGTCGTCAAGTCGCAGGAGGAATGTGAACGATTACAGGAGGACCTTGCGAGACTGGGAGAATGGGCGTGCAAGTGGCAGATGAAGTTCAATGTTGACAAGTGCAAAGTGATGCATGTGGGTAAGAGGAACCCGAATTATAGCTACGTCTTGCAAGGTTCCGCGTTAGGAGTTACGGATCAAGAAAGGGATCTGGGTGTCGTCGTCGATGATACGCTGAAACCTTCTGCTCAGTGTGCTGCTGCGGCTAGGAAAGCGAATAGAATGTTGGGTGTTATTAAGAAGGGTATGGAGTCCAGGTGTGCGGATGTTATAATGCCGTTGTATCGCTCCATGGTGCGACCGCACCTGGAGTATTGTGTTCAGTACTGGTCTCCGTATCTCAAAAAAGATATAGTAGAATTGGAAAAGGTACAGCGAAGGGCGACGAAAATGATAGTGGGGATGGGACGACTTTCCTATGAAGAGAGGCTGAGAAGGCTAGGGCTTTTCAGCTTGGAGAAGAGACGGCTGAGGGGAGATATGATAGAAGTGTATAAAATAATGAGTGGAACGGATCGGGTGGATGTGAAGCGACTGTTCACGCTATCCAAAAATACTAGGACTAGAGGGCATGAGTTGAAGCTACAGTGTGGTAAATTTAAAACGAATCGGAGAAAATTTTTCTTCACCCAACGTGTAATTAGACTCTGGAATTCATTGCCGGAGAACGTGGTACGGGCGGTTAGCTTGACGGAGTTTAAAAAGGGGTTAGATAGATTCCTAAAGGACAAGTCCATAGACCGCTATTAAATGGACTGGAAAAATTCCTCATTTTTAGGTATAACTTGTCTGGAATGTTTTTACGTTTGGGGAGCGTGCCAGGTGCCCTTGACCTGGATTGGCCACTGTCGGTGACAGGATGCTGGGCTAGATGGACCTTTGGTCTTTCCCAGTATGGCACTACTTATGTACTTATGTACCCCCCCTTTGTGATTTGGAAGTATTGCATACAAACTGACTTAAAAATGGATTTTGAACATAGCAATTTGGATGTTTTGGCAAAAAAAGTCCATCTGCCACTTTGTGTCATTTTTTGGATGTTGTTATGTTTTTGAAAATGAGCCCCAATATCTACTTGATATAAATTTTCATTGTCAAGCAATATCATAGTGTATTGAACAGCTGAAGGAATAATTTTGGAATTATTAAAATCACGATCGAATCGAGTGGGGCTATTTTAGATATTTTTAGTCCGGTTCCATTCTTTTGTTCAAGACTCATGATTAGAACTTTGCAATCCATATACTGATCACATGCTATGAATATCTAAGCAATATTTTGCATGATATTCTAAAAAAGAACATCCATTGTGTTCACTCTCTATTAAAAGTGATGGAGGACAGCAAACTCCTCTCTTAGAGCAGGTTAAAAAGTCTTTTAATTATTAATACTGGAACACAAAGTGATAAGTCAGGCATCAACAATAACTACTGCACATTTAATAAGAACATAAGAACAGCCATATTGGATCAAACCAATGGTCCATCTAGCCTAGTATCCTGCTTCCAGCAATAGCCAATCCAGGTCACAAGTACCTGGCAGAAACCCAGGGGCCCTTTTACAAGGTGGGAGGGCTAACACATGGGTAGAGAGCACCAAATTGGCATTACTGCTGGGGTAATTCTGAGTTTGGTATGCACCGAATCCCAAAGTACAAAATATTTTTTTCTATGTTCTACCACGGGGGAGTTCCCAGCAGTAATCGGCAGCATGGCCACATTGGCACGTACCGCATGGTTACTGTGTGGTAGCACGTGAGCCCTTACTGCTAAGTCAATGGCTGGCAGTAAGGGTTCAGGCCATAAATAAAAGATAGAGTGGAATTAGAAAAGGTGCAGAGAAGGGTGAAGAAAATGATAAATGGGATGGGACGACTTCCCTATGAAGAAATATGTTAGCCTTGCTAGCCCTTGCTCTCAGTAAAATACAGGCCAATGGCCCAGGCTAAGAGCTAGGCTTCTTAAAATCAAAATCATCTCTGATACAAAAGAGAGCTAGTTTGTAAGAATCAGAGATCACCTTTGACACAGTTATATTTCACTGCCACCGGTTATCCAAAAGCTCTCAAAGTTGGAGATTTGGTTCACCGGAAGTACTACACCCCTATTTATTTAGGACCCTTCCAAATTGGTCAAGTTGCAAGACCACACTTCCTGAGTCCACCTAAAAGACATCCACATCTACAAGGCTCCTGATTCAGTCCCTTTCAAGCCATCCCCACCAGCTCAGCAGTTACCACTGGTTCTGCAGCCTTCGCCCCCACTTCAAGTTGATGGACTAAAAGAATACTTTCCAAAATTTCTCACTCCAATGACCGAGCATCTGACAACTACAGACGTTACCTTACAGGAAGAAATCACCTCACCTGAACGGAACTTTGCCCATCAAAGCAAGCCCGCTACTGCACTTGCCATCTTTTGAGTGGAACCGGGTGATGCAAGTCCAACTACCTACAAGAGGACACTGTACTCTGTACTTAAAAAAAACTGTGTTGGGACTTGTTGTACCTATATTATTTGTGACTAATCTACTATACATTTGAAAAGACTCACAGGTTTCTTCAGTGTACATAGTAATAATCACAGGAATCCACCCTAGGTACCCCAACAGTAGACTTACCCTGTTTTAATTGAAACCCTATATCTAATCATTACTTGCCCTTTTTAATTTTTTTTAAATTCTATTTAATTTTACGAATCATCATTTGTTTTGTTTTATTATTTTAACATAGTTTAACATAGTAGATGACAGCAGAAAAAGACCTGCACGGTCCATCCAGTCTGCCCACAAGATAACTCATATGTGCTGATTTTTGTGTATACCCTACTTTGATTTGTACCTGTGTTCTTCAGGGCACAGACCGTATAAGTCTGCCCAGCACTATCCCCGCCTCCCAACCACCAGCCCCGCCTCCCACCACCGGCTCTGGCACAGACCGTATAAGTCTGCCCAGCACTATCCCCGCCTCCCAACCACCAGCCCCGCCTCCCAACCACCGACTCTGGCACAGACCGTATAAGTCTGCCCAGCACTATCCCTGCCTCCCAACCACCAGTTCCGCTTCCCACCACCAGCTCTGGCACAGACTGTATAAGTCTGCCCAGCACTATCCCGGCCTCCCAACCACCAGCCTTGCCTCCCGATCTTGACTAAGCTCCTGAGGATCCATTCCTTCTGCACAGGATTCCTTTATGCTTATCCCATGCATGTTTGAATTCTGTTACCGTTTTCATTTCCTTTTTCTTTTGACTTTTCTTTTGACTTTACATATCATACTCCTTGCATTACACCTGCCTGGCTATTGAATGGCTGGTGCTCACTTTAATAAGCCTCTGAATGGTGCCGGTCCCACTCACCCCCTAAATTGGGATCCTGGAATGGATGATGATCCTAACTAGGACCCTTTTAACTAAATTTGATATCTTGTGTTACCCTTTATTTGATACATGGGCTACTGGATCTAGTAGGTCCATGTTTGATAACTTTAAAATTTTCCAAGGATGTGGACAAATTAAAATTGGACAGTGTATACATCCAATAATCAGACCCTCTAACAGAGAACCTGTATATTTTTGGTATGTCACTTACAACATTGGTCAAAGTGGGTGGCATCCTTGGTTCTTTGTCTGGAAAATTGGAAATATATATGTTGAAATTTATAAACTTTACTCCATATACAGTTTAACAGGTGCCGTACCTCTCTATAAATGCTGTAGGAGTGTCAAGAGGGGTACTTGATTAATTTAAAGCCAGAAATCATTGTTATACTTACATTCCCAGTAATACTGACACTGATAGGTTCCATTATAAAGGCATTACAAGACCTTTTTGCCTTAGCCTACAAAATTAGCTACTAAATCAGGTGTTGATACTGTTATCTGGTGCATTATTCCCTATGTTCAGAGGTTTGTCTTAAGCCTCCTTGTTACTACTCTCAGTACAAGACAAATTACATTTCCACCATAAATGTAGGACCACTGCTATTTATTTTTACCTATTAATGCCTGTAACGCAAGTACACCTCTTTTATTAAGGAAGATATTTATTCTGCTTATGCTGTTTAATTGAACTATCATATGTTTCTTTCTAGTTTGTTACATCTTGCCAATTTGTATAGACAGGTTTAGGTTGTTTTCTCTCCATTTTTTAACTGTTGTACCTTTCATCACTATACCTCAAATAGTAACTAAGTAGACTGTTTTCTACTGTTGATGATTTCTTAATCATCAAGTGAAAGTGAAGCAGATCAATTCATTTCTTTAACACATATTTGCTTCATATTCTGTATAAAGGAACAAGAAGATTATATTCCTATGTATTTTCCAAAAACACTATAACTCAACAGTGCCTTCATATACGATCTAGATCTATTACACTCAGAGTTTTTCCATTATCTTGCTCATAATTGCAAAACTATTATCTTGCTCATAATTATAGAACTACTGCAGGTTAAGCAGCAGGCCCTTCATATATAATGTAGGCCTATGACACACATAGCTTAGCCTTTGCAACACTCATAATTATAATGCTCATGAGATTGCAGTAGTTATTCATTATTTGGCCAATATTAATCCTTTTTAAATGCTAAAATGAAATATTTGTTCCCTGTTAACACCAGTTTCAGCTATATTTACACAATCGAAGCTGATCATTAGTCAAACTTTGATTGAAAATGTTCTTTCCCCGCCTTCCAACATCAGCCTTGTAATCATGATATATTAGCTAATTGCAATCATATACACTCAACCTTATTGATTTCATTGTATGGTACCTAGACTTAATTGACTTCTCATGTTTCCAAGTCTAGCTCCGCCCTAGAGGGGTAGATCTAAGATAGTTAGGCCCCTTGGGTTGGCTATGATAAAAGGGGAATCCCAACGCTGCATTTCATCCAGCATATAATTATATATCCACATACTAACTCTTGCTATGGCCTTGTCCCTTATTGTGCCAGAGCACCCCTGTCACCTCATCCCTATACATTCCCCCCCACAGGACTCTAAGAGCCCTCTGGAAAGGATGGTCAAACCCACACTAGTAGTCATGTATGCCAGCCCCCCCGGGGGGCTTGGCAAGAGGGGAATGAAGAAATATGTTAGCCTTGCTAGCCCTTGCTCTCAGTAAAATACAGGCCAATGGCCCAGGCTAAGAGCTAGGCTTCTTAAAATCAAAATCTTCTCTGATACAAAAGAGAGCTAGCTTGTAAGACTCAGAGATCACCGTTGACACAGTTATATTTCACTGTAGCAAGTGCTGAGCTGGCAAGGGAGGGGGAGCATTTGCTCTGGGACTGGCACCTGCAAGACCTCATGAGCAAGAGTTGCTATGGTTATGTAGAGATAATACTGGGTCAGCTGCACCCCGGGTGAGAACATCCAAAGTGGGGGTTAGAAGAAGATTTGGGAACATGTGAAGTCATTCTGATCAACTGATAAGAACCAAGAGCCCTGGTGAGAGAGACTAGGAGTCAAAATTATATATAAGCAGCAGTCTGAGGGATATTAGAGCAGTGAGTGAAGGAGAAGGGAGAGGGAAGGCTACAAGAGAAGTCTTCAGAAGGCCTGAGAGAGAGATGTGCCGTGTACTGCTGTACCATCACATGAATACCTGCTTGCCTGTACCATCTTTGGGTGAGATGACAATGCTAATAAACTATATTACTCTATCTACTGAATACTGGGCTCCTTTCTAATTGGGGAGGTTGCTACTGCCTGACGGTGTAAGCCTGTCATGAGCAGATACAGAATTGGGATAATTAAGTATCTAGAGGGGATTTACAGTTCCTTCTATGATAGTACAGAGAGCCCATGGCTTCTGCTGTCCAAATGGGTGAGGCAGATCTAATCATTACACCTATGAGGAAAGGCTAAAGCGGCTGGGGCACTTCAGCTTGGAGAAAAGACGGCTGAGAGGAGATATGATAGAGGTCTATAAAATAATGAGTGGAGTGGAACGGGTACACGTGAAGCATCTGTTTACGCTTTCCAAAAATACTAGGACTAGGGGGCATGCGATGAAGCTACAAAGTAGTAAATTTAAAATGAATTGGAGAACTCTTTCTTCACTCAACATGTAATTCAACTCTGGAATTTACCAGAAAATGTGATAAAGGTGGTTAGCTTAGCAGAGTTTTAAAAAGGTTTGGACGGCTTCCTAAAGGAAAAGTCCATAGAACATTATTAAATTGGACTTGGAGGGAAAATCCACTATTTCTGGGATAAGCAGCATAAAATGTTTTGTACTTTTTTGGGATCTTGCCAGGTATTTGTGACCTGGATTGGCCACAGTTGGAAAAAGGATACTGGGCTTGATGGACCTTTGCTCTTTCCCAGTATGGCAATACTTATGTACTTATGTAGGCGCATGCTGGTTTTAATTTTTGCGCACGCCCATTTCCCTACCCAAAAAATGGCATTTTTCCCAGCCGTGGTAAAAAGTGGCCCAGTGTGCGCGCAAAAGACATGCCCGCACTCCCATGGCCACTTTTTATTTTGGCTTTGTAAAAGGACCATCCAACTGGTAGCACGATTCCATGCCACTAATCTCAGAGGAAGCAGTGGTTTCCCCCATGTCCATCTCAATAATAGACTATGGACATTTCACTTGTCCAAACCTTTTTTAAACCCAGATACGTTAACTACCATTACCATATCCTCCGACAATGAGTTCCAGAGATTAACTATTCATTGAGTGAAAAAATATTTTCTCCTATTTTTTTTTAAAGTATTTCCATGCAATTTCATTGAGTGTCCCCTGGTCTTTGTACTTTTTGAATGAGTGAAAAATCAATTCACCCCCACCCTTTCCACACCACTCAGGATCTCCATCATATCCCCCATCAGCAGTCTCTTTTCCAAGCTAATGAGCCCTAACCTCTTTAGCCTTTCCTCGTATGGAAGTAATTTCATCTCCTCTATCATTTTGATTGTTCTTCTTTGAACCTTTTCTAATTCCACTATATTTTTTTGAGATACAGTGACCAGAATTGAATGAAGTACTCAAGGTGAGGTCACACCATGGAGTTACTCAGAGGCATTATAATATTTTTGGTCTTATTTTGCATCCCTCTCCTAATAATCTCTAGCATCCTGTGTGCTTTTTTGGCCGCCACCAAACACTGGGCAGAAGATTTCAGTGTATTGTCTACAATGACACCTAGGTCTTTTTCTTGATTGCTAACTCCTAAAATGGACCATAGCATCAGGTAACTATGATTCAGATTATTCTTCCCAATGTGCATCACTTTGCATTTGTCTACATTAAATTTCATCTGCTATTTAGGTGCCCAGTCTCCCAATTTCCTAATGTTTTCCTGCAATTTTTCACAATACACATGCATTTTGACAACCTTGAATAGCTTCTTGCAATCTGCAAATTTAATCACCTTAATTGTCGTTACAATTTCCATTTCATTTATAAATACGTTAAGTAGTACTGGTCCCAGTACTGATCCCTGCAGCACTCCAGTATTCACCCTCCTCCACTGAGAAAAATGGCCATTTAACCGTACCCTCTGTTTTCTGTCCAATAACCAATTCTTAATCCACAAAAGGATATTGCATTCTATCCCACAACTCCTTAATTTTCTCAGGAGTCTCTCATGAGGTACTTTGTCAAAAGCTTTCTAAAAATCTAGACACACTACATCAACTGGCTCACCTTTATCAACATGTTTATTCATGCCTTCAAAGAAATGAAGCAGATTGGTGAGGCAAGACTTCCCATGGCTGAATCCATGATGACTCTGTACCATTAAATCATGTTTGTCTATCTGCTCTGTAATTTTATTCTTTATAATAGTTTCCACTATTTTACCAAGCACTGAGTTCAGGCTTACCAGTCTGTAATTTTCCAGATCACCCCTTAGAACCCTTTTAAAAAATTGGTGTCAGATTGGCCACCCTCCATGATCAAGTACTATGGACATGTAGACGTGTTCAGAAACCAGTTGCACTGCAGTACATATAGCACTTGAGTTTGCCTCACACCTTTTCTTGATTCCTGCAGTGCAATTTCTCTTCTTGTTCATTGTTCTCTTAAACATTTTAGGTCAAACATTATAATACACTTGGAACAGAAGGATAAGTTTCCCTTGCCAATACGCTTTATGCAGTTTTGACATCCATCTTTGTGTTTTAAGCATTCTGCAACTTAATGGCTACGCACTATACTTTCACCTGCTTGACTGGTAACGTGCATAGCTTCAGATTTTTCTCTGTCAATCACCTTAGATTAAGAAAGAAGTATTTTTGTGTTTTCCATGTGTTCAATAAAGTTCTTACTTTTACTTGAAATTTAGTACGTATTGCTCTTCTTTTGTTTTGTATTTGTTTTCATTTGCCCAGCAGCCTTGTCCCTCTTTTGCATTTCTAGCTGAACTGGAACCTGCCTCAGTAAGTCTACATTGCTAAAAAGCCTTAAATCACACTCATCCAGGGGGGTTCCCCACTCTTATTTCATCTTCGTCCATGTATGGTTCTTTATATTTTATAATCTTTCTCATGTCTTGCAATTAACTGCACACCCTAAGACCAATAAATACTTTTGAAGACAGAATTTTACATTTTGGAATGATTTACAGTACCTTGCCTTCACTCAGCAAAGCAGCAGGTTGTCTCTTTAGTTGTTCTCTGACTGCTCTTTCCTGTTCACAGAGATTTAAAGCTTGTCTTGGTCCACTCCCAATGGCACTTTTCCAAGGTAAACCTGGATAATTTTGTTGTTACTCAGGCAAATCCCATTGGGTATTTCTTTTCCCATCTTAAAGACTTTATGAAAATCCAGACTGAACACATTTAGGTCCAGAATTAATAAGTTATGTTCATTAAGTAACATACTATTTGTCAAATAATGCACATTAATTGGTAGTTATCAAAAACAGCGAAGATGACGCAAAAAAGGAAAAGGAAAAGAGAAAAAAAAGAGAAAAAAGCAAAAACGAGAACAAAATTAATAAAGAAATAAAAAATAGAAAAAATAGATGAGGAAAGAAAAAACTAAAAAATGAAATGGTAGGTAAAATGTGAAAATCAGAAAAAAGACGACACAAGCAAAATGCAAAGGATAAAAAAATGATGAATTTATTAGGGTGATATGACTCGACACAGCTGTGTTTCGGCCCAACTGGCCTGCGTCAGGAGTCTGTTACACCATATATGTATTCTCTGATAATGGAAGTCCTTGTGAAGTATTCAATTAAGCACGCCTTTATTCAGTAACACTCTACCTTTAAAAAGGCTGTGTGCACAGTTTAAAAAGAGTCGTTGTGGAGGACTCTGATGTTGTTGATATATATATATCTCTCGTGAACAGAAGTTCTAACGATACTTGTGTTCGCTGTGTCGAGTCATATCACCCTAATAAATTCATCATTTTTTTATCCTTTGCATTTTGCTTGTGTCGTCTTTTTTCTGATTTTCACATTTCACATTTTACCTACCATTTCATTTTTTAGTTTTTTCTTTCCTCATCTATTTTTTCTATTTTTTATTTCTTTATTAATTTTGTTCTCGTTTTTGCTTTTTTCTCTTTTTTTTCTCTTTTCCTTTTCCTTTTTTGCGTCATCTTCGCTGTTTTTGATAATTGTCGTTTTGTGCGAAGACAGGTTTCTTCTGTAGTTTTTACATTAATTGGTAGTAACATGTATTATTTGCCTTTGATACTAAATAAGGGCCAGTGCAAAGGTATTAGACTTCCTAGGTAAACCTTCAGCATTGCTCACCCTCCCTGGCCTGTGGGTAAATGTACACTGATGGTTCTTTCTCTAGTTGCTGGGACCTATTGTTTTGACTTGGCAGCATCTGCTCTTTGTCGCCCCTAGAATCTGCTAAAAACTACATAGTTTGCCTAATGTTAAAGCCAGTCCTGTGCAAGCTATTTTACCAGGGCCACCGAGAGACTAGGCCGGGCCCAGGGCAAGGCCGCCCCCGGGGCCCCACCCCCAATGTCATCGTTGTCATCGTCGCCCCCCCTCCATCCACCACCAGGCCAGGCCCCCCCCCCCTGAATTCAAATCATAGTGCCTCACCTGAACCTCGCTCCCTGTGAAAGAAGAACAACAGCGGCAGTCTGCAGATTGCCTCTCTTCGGGCCTTCCCTCCCTGTGTCCTGCAAGTTACATCAGATGAGGGTAGGACACAGGGAGGGGAAGGTGAGGGGCTATGATTTGAATTCAGGGGGGCCCGACCCGGTGGTGGACGAAGGGAGGGAGGCAGGTGGAGGGGACTGCAGTGCCGGGCCCCCCTTGGAGGCCTGGGCCCGGGGAATTTTGTCCCCCCTGCCCCCCCCCCCTCAGCGGCCCTGTATTTCACTCAATGAACATTAACAAATAATGAAATGCCAAGTGTGCAGCTATGCACAGCAGCTCAGTAGTATGCAAAATGAATAATACAGCTCTCATGAAACCTTTCCAGCTGCTTTATTACTACTACTACTACTTAACATTTCTAAAGCGCTACTAGGGTTACGCAGCGCTGTACAATTTAACATAGAGGGATGGTCCCTGCTCAAGGAGCTTACAATCTAAGAGACAAGTGAATGGACAGTCCGATAGGGGCGGTCAAATTGGGGCAGTCTGGATATAGTGAACGGTAAGAGTTAGGTGCCGAATGCAGCATTGAAGATGTGGGTTTTAAGCAAAGACTTGAAGATGGGCAGGGAGGGGGCTTGGCGTAAGGGCTCAGGAAGGTTGTTCCAAGCATAGGGTGAGGCGAGGCAGAATGAGCGGAGCCTGGAGTTGGCGGTGTTGGAGAAGGGTACAGAGAGGAGGGATTTGTCCTGTGAACGGCGGTTATGGGCGGGAACATAGGGGGAGATGAGGGAGGAGAGGTAGTGAGGGGCAGCAGACTGAATGCATTTGTAGGTAAGAAGGAGAAGCTTGAATTGAATGCGGTATCTGATTGGAAGCCAGTGAAGTGACCTGAGGAGAGGGGTGATATAAGTAAATCGGTTTTGGCGGAATATGAGACGTGCCGCAGAGTTCTGAACAGATTGAAGGGGGGATAGATGGCTAAGTGGGAGGCCAGTGAGGAGTAAGTTGCAGTAGTCAAGGCGAGAGGTAATGAGAGCATGGACGAGAGTTCGGGTGGTGTGTTCAGAGAGGAAAGGGCGAATTTTGCTGATGTTAAAGAGGAAGAAGCGGCAGGTCTTGGCAGTCTGCTGGATATGCGCAGAGAAGGAGAGGGAGGAGTCGAAGATGATTCCGAGGTTGCGGGCAGATAAGACGGGGAGGATGAGGGTGTTATCAACTGAGATAGAAAGTGGAGGAAGAAAAGATGTGGGTTTTGGTGGAAAGACGATGAGCTCGGTCTTGGACATGTTCAGTTTCAGGTGGCGGTTGGACATCCAGGCAGCAATGTCGGATAGGCAGGCTGATACCTTTGCCTGGGTCTCTGCAGTGATGTCTGGTGTGGACAGATATAGCTGGGTATCATCAGCATAGAGATGATACTGGAAACCATGAGATGAGATCAGGGCGCCCAGGGAAGAGGTGTAGATTAAGAAGAGAAAGGGTCCAAGGACCGATCCCTGGGGAACACCAACAGATAGGGGGATAGGGGTGGAGGAAGATCCATGAGAGTGAACTCTGAAGGTGCGGTGGGAGAGATAGGAGGAGAACCAGGAGAGGACAGAGCCCTGGAACCCAAATGAGGACAGTGTGGCAAGAAGTAAGTCATGATTCACAGTGTCAAAAGCGGCGGATAGATCAAGGAGGATGAGGATGGAGTAGTGGCCTCTGGATTTGGCAAGGAACAGTTCATTACAGACTTTAGAGAATGCTGTTTCTGTCGAGTGAAGAGGGCGGAAACCGGATTGAAGTGGATCGAGGATGGTATGAGAGGAGAGAAAATCAAGGCAGCGACTGTGAACGGCGCGCTCAAGTATTTTGGAGAGGAAGGGTAGGAGGGAGATGGGGCGGTAATTGGAGGGACAGGTAGGGTCAAGTGATGGTTTTTTGAGGAGAGGTGTGACTACGGCGTGCTTGAAGGTGTCAGGGACAGTTGCAGTGGAGAGAGAGAGGTTGAGGATATGACAGATGGAGGGGGTGACAGTATGAGAGATGATGTTAAGTAAGTTGGTGGGGATGGGATCAGAAGAGCAGGTGGTAGATTTCGAGGAGGAAAGAAGGCGAGCGGTTTCCTCCTCGGTGATGACAGGAAAGGAGGAGAAAGAGGCCTGGGTTGTTGGGTGAGGGAGAGGGTTGCAGGGTGAAGAAGAGATGGCTTGGTAGTGAACTCAAGGTTGATCTTTTGCACCTTGTCGCGGAAGTAATCAGCCAGTGATTGAGGAGAGAGCGAGGGTGGGGTGGGAACGGAGGGCACTTTGAGGAGGGAGTTAAGGGTGGAGAAGAGATGACGGGGGTTGAAGCTGAGAGAATTGGTCAATTGGGTGTAGTAGTCCTGTTTGGCAAGGAAAAGGGAGGAGTGGAAGGAGGATAACATGAATTTGTAGTGAAGGAAATCTGAATGGGTGCGGGATTTCCTCCAGAGGCGCTCAGCAGATCGGGCGCAGGAGCGAAGGTGACGGATGCAAGGGGTCAGCCAGGGCTGGGGATTAGTACGCTTTGTGGGACGGGAGGTGGAAGGTGCGAGGGTGTCCAGAGCAGAGGAGAGAGTGGCATTGTAAGTGGAGACAGCCTTGTCGACAGACTCGGAGGACATGGTGGAGGGGAGGAGATTAGAAATATTAGAGGATAGGGTGGGAGGGTCGATAGCCTGGAGATTCCTGGAGGTAGTGGTTAAAGTTGGACGGGGCTGAGGGGGGGGGGGGGTGAAGAAGTGTGAAGGTGATTAGGTGATGATCGGAGAGAGGAAGAGTTGAAACATGGAAATCGGAGGGAGAGCTGGAAGAGGAGAGGACGAGGTCAAGACAATGGCCGTCTCGGTGAGTAGGGGTGGTGGAGCAAAGCTGGAGGTTGAAGGAGGATGTCAGAGTGAGGAACTGAGAAGTGCAAACAGGACTACTTTATTCATAGAAAGATAATACTACCTCATGATGTGTCATTATTTTTCCTCCCTGACAGCACTGGTTACAAATACCATACTGCTTTGGGATGCAAGTTTAAAACCAGGATTGATCAAATAGTGTCTCTCCAAAAACTGGATAATTTAGCAGCTTTGGCCTTATGGCTGGTGTATATGTAGGCATCGAAATATTAAACATGCCGATAGTGGGTTACACACGTATACTATAACACCACCTGGGTGCCCAGGAGCCATTATAGAATGGGCTCCCAAGCATTCAGCCTTGGTGCATCTAAATGGAAACAACCAGTTATAGAATCACCCCAATAGTATACAGCAGGTGTTCTACTACTACTACTACTTAACATTTCTAGAGCGTTACTAGGGTTACGCAGCGCTGTACAGTTTAACAATGAAGGACAGTCCCTGCTCAAAGGAGCTTACAATCTAAAGGATGAAATGTCAAGTTAGGGCAGTCTAGATTTCCTGAATAGAGGTATGGTGGTTAGGTGCTGAAGGCGACATTGAAGAGATGGGCTTTGAGTAAGGATTTGAAGATGGGCAGGGAGGGGGCCTGGCGAATGGTCTCAGGGAGTTTATTCCAAGCATGGGGTGAGGCGAGGCAGAAAGGGCGGAGCCTGGAGTTGGCGGTGGTGGAGAAGGGTACTGAAAGGAGGGATTTGTCTTGAGAGCAGAGGTTATGGGTAGGAATGTAGAGGGAGATGAGGGTAGAGAGGTAAGGAGGGACTGCAGATTGAGTGCATTTGTAGGTTAGTAGGAGAAGCTTGAACTGTATGTGGTACCTAATCGGAAGCCAGAGGAGAGGGGTGATATGAGTATATTGGTCCAAGCGGAAGATAAGACGTGCAGCAGAGGTCTGAATGGACTGAAGGGGGAATAGATGGCTAAGTGGGAGGCCAGTGAGGAGTAGGTTGCAGTAGTCAAGGCGAGAGGTAATGAGAGAGTGGATAAGAGTTCGGGTGGTGTGCTCAGAGAGGAAAGGGCGAATTTTGCTAATGTTATAGAGGAAGAAGCGACAGGTCTTGGCTATCTGCTGGATATGCGCAGAGAAGGAGAGGGAGGAGTCAAAGATGACTCCGAGGTTGCGGGCAGATGAGACGGGGAGGATGAGGGTGTTATCAACTGAGATAGAGAGTGGAGGGAGAGGAGAAGTGGGTTTGGGTGGGAAGACAATAAGTTCGGTCTTGGCCATGTTCAGTTTCAGGAGGCAGTTGGACATCCAGGCAGCAATGTCGGATAAGCAGGCCGATACCTTGACCTGGGTTTCCGCAGTGATGTCTGGTGTGGAGAGATAAAGCTGGGTGTCGGCATAAAGATGATATTAGAAACCGTGGGATGAGATCAGGGAGCCCAGGGAAGAGGTGTAAATTGAAAAAAGAAGGGGTCCAAGGACAGATCCCTGAGGAACTCCAACAGAGAGCGGGATGGGGGTGGAGGAAGAACCATGAGAATGTACTCTGAAGGTACGGTGGGAGAGATAAGAGGAGAACCAGGAGAGAACAGAGCCCTGGAACCCAAATGAGGACAATGTGGCAAGAAGTAAGTTGTGATTGACAGTGTCAAAGGCGGCGGATAGGTCGAGGAGGATGAGAATGGAGTAGTGGCCTTTGGATTTGGCAAGGAACAGGTCATTGCAGACTTTAGATAGTGCCGTTTCTGTCAAGTGTAGGGGGCGAAAGCCGGATTGAAGCAGATCGAGGATGGCATGAGAGGAGAGAAAATCAAGGCAACGGCTATGAACGGCGCGGCACGTTCAAGTATCTTGGAGAGGAAGAGTAGGAGGGAAATTGGGCGGTAGTTGGAGGGACAGGTAGGGTCAAGCGATGGTTTTATGAGGAGTGGTGTGACTACAGCATGCTTGAATGTGTCAGGGACAGTTACAGTGGAGAGAGAAAGGTTGAGAATATGACAGATGGGGGGGGGGGTTACAGTAGGAGAGATGGAGTTGAGTAGGTTGGTGGGGATGGGGTCAACCCAGTCCTCGGAACACACCTAGACAGTCAGGTTTTCAGGATACCCACAATGAATATGCGTGATATATGTTTGCATACAATAGAGGTAGTGCATGCAAATTTATTTCATGAATATTCACTGTGGGTATCCTGAAAACCTGACTGGCTAGTTGTGACCCGAGGACTGGGTTGAGAACACGTGGCGTACAGTGTAGTGCCACTGAAAATTCAAATACTCTGCGCAACACAATCTAAATATTGTCAGGGCAGAGCCGGGACATTTGAATATTGGCCCATATATTGGTATTGTTCCTCTGTCCCCTTCTAGTCTGTCTTTAGCAGAGTTTGGCTTGGTCTGACCCTGCTGACTTGGAGGCACCCTACTAATCCATTTAAAGACTGCCTCAGATGTGAAAAACAAAAACTGGATGAATGACCCTTTTATTTATTCTACAGAACTACTACTACTACTTAACATTTCTAGAGCGCTACTAGGGTTACGCAGCGCTGTACAGTTTAACAAAGAAGGACAGTCCCTGCTCAATGAATTACCCTTTTATTTATTCTACAGAAGAAACAATTGTGCACATTCAGAGAAATGAAATAAAAGTTGCCATTGAACTATAAATAAATCAAAGCTTTGACCAAAGAGCCATTGCAATTCTAGAATATGCATTTTTTTCTGTTAATAATAGTGTGTAATGTTGCACAATAGTAAGCACGAGTGCACAATAGTATACACATTTGCTTACTAGTGCACTGTACTGATCAGTAGTGCATATTAATGCACAAAAATGTGTATTATTTACCTATAGATGCACTACTGAAGAATAGCACATACTATTACATCATAGGGCACACTATTTGAGCAAAAGTGCACACTTTGGACAATATGCCCTGAAAAGAGAAAACAAAAAAGCCAAACAAAATGAAAAATCCCATAAATGACGCAGGAAACTAAACAAAATAATTTTTTTTTGGCCTGCACACAGAAATTGTCAACCCATAAGTTAAAGCATTTAAAAATCTTAAAGATGTTCCGGCCGATATTCAGCGCTATTTAACCAGGCCAGGAACGGCACCAGGATGGTTAAATAGCACTTAGCTGGCTAAGTGCTAATATTCAGTGTGAGATAGGCGATTATCTCTGCTGAATATTAGCGCTAAAAGCATAGCAGTTAACCAGCTATAACCAGCTAGCTGTGAATATTCAGAGCTTCTCCAGATATGTTTAGCGGCCAAATCAGACTTCCTAAATAACAATCCTATCTTTGGCCACTAGAACCTTAACCAGCCTGCGCTGAATATTAATTTGGCTGGTTAAGTTTAAGCTGGCCAAAAAAAAGGATATTCAATTCCAGTCACCAGAAATGACCCGGTATTGAATATCTGGGATCAGTGCTAATCACAGCACTTAGCCGGCCTGCCTCCTGTGGGCTGAATATTGGCCAGGCTATAGGTAAGCTACTGAAATTACATAGATCCCCTTTTCAACTTTTCTTCTGGTGTCTTGACATCTGAAGATGAAGGACTATTGGGCTCATTTTTGAAAGAGAAGGACGTCCATCTTTCGACATAAAACGGAAGATGGACGTCCTTCTCCCAGGGATGTCCAAATCGGTATAATCGAAAACCGATTTTGGACGACTCTAGCAGAAGACCGTCGCAAGGACATCCAAAGTTCAAGGGGGTGTGCCAGAGGCTTAGTGAAGGCAGGACTTGGGCATGTCTAACACTTGGATGTCTTTGACCCATAATCGAAAAAAACAAGGACGTCCCTGACGAACACTTGGACGTTTTCACCTGGAACTGTTTTTCTTACGAATAAGGCACAAAAAGGTGCCTGAAATGACCTGATGACCACTGGAGAGAATCGGGGATGACCTCCCCTTACTCCCCCAGTGGTCACTAACCTCCTCCCACCCTCAGAAAATATCTTTAAAAATATGTCATGCTAGCCTCTATGCCAGCCTCAGATGTCATACTCAGGTCCATGACAGCGGTATGCAGGTCCCTGGAGCAGTTTTAGTGGGTACTGCAGTGCACTTCAGACAGGCAGACCCAGGCCCATACCCCCCCCCCCCTACCTGTTACATTTGTGGAGGAAACAGCGAGCTCTGCAAAACCCACCACAAATCCAGTGTATCCATATATAAGTGCCCCCTTCACCCGTAAGGGCTATGGAGTGGTGTACAGTTGTGGGTTGTGGGTTTTGGGGTTTTTTGAGAGGAGGGGCTCATCACACAAGGTAAGGGAGCTATGTTCCTGGGAACATGAAGTCCACTGCAGTGCCCCCTAGGGTGCCTGGTAGGTGTCCTGGCATGTCAGGGGGACCAGGGCACTACAAATACTGGCTCCTCCCACGCCCAAATGACTTGCATTAGGACATTTTTGACATGGACATCTTTGGTTTCGAAAATCGTCGAAAATCAAAAATGTTCATGTCTAGGGAGGTCCAAATCTAGGGACATCCAAATTTAAGGATTTGAATGTCCCTGATGGCATTTTCGAAATGAAAGATGGACGTCCATCTTGTTTCGAAAATACGGGTTTACCCACCCCTGGATTTCGCCATTTTGCAAGGATGTCCAAATCGGAACTTGGACGTTCCTTTTGAAAATGCCCCTCCATGTGATCTTGGATTTTTATGTTGGTCCAATAGAAAGGATGTGGAATTAGGAACTAGGACGTCCAGGTCAGGACATGTATATTTCCCCGTGTTTCACAAAGGCTCTGATAAATGCAAAAATATTTGTAAAGACAACATGCTAGACTGCATGTCCCTGTTTCCCCATGTCCAGTGGGAACAGCAATTTTTTAAAGTTGCATGCGGGGAAGAAATGTGCAACTTTACCCCAGACGTATGTGGCAGCAGCCTTTTAAACTCACTGCTTGCTGCTCTAATAGGACTGGCCATAACATTTGAAGCTGTCATAGAGGCTAGTATGTACTGTTTCTTTCACATCTTTGGGGGGGAAGGAGGTCAGTGACCACTGGGGGAGCACGGGCGGAAATGCTTTAATCAATCCAGTGGTCATTTGGTCATTCAGGGCACCTTTCTGTGACTTAGTAGTGATTGAAATAGGTCTAGACCAAAAAGTCTAACTTTTAGCCCTGAATGTTTTTGCCTAGTTCCATTACGGCAGAAAAAAAAATCCAACATGGCCTCCAACACTCCCCCTTGTGATTTGGAGCACTACATATGAACTGCATAGAAAACCATCTTAAAAATGAGTGTGAAAATAGCTATTTGGATGTTTTGGCAAAAACAAAAAAAATCCATCTGCCGCTTTGTGCAGCTTTGTGGGAGTTTTTCCGTTTTGAGCCCCTAAACTTTATCTACTTGATATACTGATTTTCATTGTTGATGCAATATCATAGTGGATTGAACAGCCGATTGAATAATTTCTGCATTATTAAAATCACAATCAAATTGAGTAGGGCTGTTTTAGATATTTTTGGCCGGGTTCCATTCTTTTGCTCAAGACTCATGATTAGAACATTGCAATCCATACACTGATCACATACTATAAATATCAAAGCAGTACTTTGCATGATATTCTTCTAATGAAGAACATTTATTGTGTTCACTCTCTATTAAAAATCAGGGAAGACAGCAAACTCCTCTGTTAGAGTAGGATAAAAAGTCTTTTGATTATACTGTAACACACGGTGATAAATCAGGCATAACAATATGTAAATCATGAGTGATTTGTTCAAAGTACTGCATGTTGTTGAGACATGTTTAGAAACCAGTTGCACTGCAGTACATATAGCACTTGAGTTTGTCTCACGCTTATTCTTGACTCCTGCAGTTTGGTTTCTCTCCCTGTTCATGGACTGCATGTCCATTTTTCTCCATGTCCAATTGAAGCAGCAATTTTAAAAAGCTACATGTGGGGAAGAAATGTATAACTTTACCCCAGATGTACGTGGCACCAACTTTTTAAACTCACTGTTTCCAACAGCATCCATCTCCCTCATTTCTCCACAATCCCCAGATTTTATAGTGTGTGAACTCTCAGAAGGTTAATATTGTGCCACTGGCCAATTGGATTGTTGCTTTGTTGGTTTTTGTTTTCTTTTTTCTTTGATGTTGACAGAGATTACAACGATGGCTATTCCAAAGCTGGAGATTTACCATTGTTGTGGCAGAAGTTATTCCTGAAGGCCTCAGCCATGTCTAAAACCAGTTCTAGCAGATATGCATTCCAAAAACTGACATATTCTCATCAATAAATAAAGTTTAATTTTCTACTTTTGTTGTCCGGTCATTTTATTTTTCCAATCATGTTGGTCCCAGTCTCTGGTTTATGCTTTCCTCTCACTCTGGCCATCAAAGCTCCAGAGGTGATATACTTTGTAATTAGGGCTTCTTTTCCCACCACTCATGCAGAAGGAGCACGCTTAAAGAACATATCGTGCTACTTAGTGTGCTCATTTGTGCACTTTTCTTTCTTTGTGTAACAGTGCTCTCTACTATGTTCTCTATTCATCCAGTCCCAGAACACTGGTGACACTGATCTTCTCTTACTGCAATGCATTCCTGTTCAAAGCAGGTACATTTCCATCAATGAGGGGTCCTTTACTAAGGTGCATCGAAAATGGCCTGTGCTGTTGTAGACGCATGTATTGGATGCACGCAGGTCCATTTTTCAGTGCGCCTGTAAAAAAGGCCTTTTGGGGAACCAAAAATAGATGTGTGGCAAAATGAAAATTGGCATGCGTCCATTTTGGGCCTGGGACCTTACCGCCACCCATTCACTTAGCGGTAAGGTCTCACATGTTACCCAGGTGGTAATCGTCAGCGCATGTACAATGCCGATTACCACCCATAAAATGAAATTACCACCCGGGCCATGCGGTAGCCAGGCAGTAGTTCTGAATTGGTGCGCGTTGGGCACACATAGGGGCCAATATGGCTTAGTAAAAGAGCCTCTTAATTCCACTTTTAAAAGTCCAGTTTCCTGCTTCCTGCTTTATTCAGGATTTATCAATACTGGACTTCTCAATATTAGATCCCTGCATTCCAAATTTCTGATTGCTTATGTTTCGGTATCTCCATATAACTTCGATATAATTTGTTTAGTTGAAACTTGGCTCACAGATGCAGATATCTATTACTTGAACCTTACTTGCTCATTGAGTTACTTTTAATTCTTTCTCAATCGCCCCATAGGAAGGGCGGTGGCTTGGTAATTATATACACAGAGACACTTCCCCTGACCTTGTTAACAAACTGTTCATTGTCAGAGATTTAATGTCTGCCCCTTAGATTGCAGTGCTCCTCACCTTAAGATTTTACTTAATTTACCAGACCCCATCTGTTACTAGTTCTTTTTACAAATGTTATAGGTTTATTTCACAGTACTTACTGAAAAATAATCATCCTTGAAGACTTTAACCTAAACATTAAAAACCCTCAGAATTCACTTACAATAGACATTTTATCGTTTCTGCATGATTCTGAACTTCACCAACACATATCAGTTCCAAATCATCATGCAGGTTATGTGCTTGATTAGCCCATTTCTCAGGATGAGGAGATAAGGCAGTAAAATCTCTTCAGTTATTTCCAGTTCCTTACATGGATCATTGTTTTGAGGCTTTCATTTGGAATTCATATATCCTATGTAAGGTTTCTCCACAATTCCTACCTTAAAAACTAGGAATTTGAGATCCCTTACTCTAGAACCCTTTGAGACTCATTTTGGAAACAGAAAAACATCCAAAATATGGCACAAAGCAGCAGATGGACATTTGTTTTCTCGCAAAAATGACCAAATTGCTATTTTTGAAACTCATTTTAAGATGTTTTTCTATACAGTTTGTCTAAATCTCAAGGGGGTATGTTGGAGACATGTTTTGGGAGGGATTAGGGTGGGCTTATGATTTGGATGTTTTTCTGTAATAGTGAAACATTGTAAAAATGACCAGGGAAACAAATAGGATGTTTTTTGCTAGACCTGTTCAATAACAACCAAGTGACAAAAATGTGCCAAAACTGGAAGCCTTTGACTCTCTTCATTATTTTACTAAAGTACATTTATGGGACTCTTTTTGTCTGCCTTAGAGATGCAGCTTCCAAATCTGGGTCCCAAATTGTTCTGTTTGACAGTGAATAAAAACTTGTACTTAGAACCAAACTAGATCCATGTCAACCACCATGTCTGGCATGGAGGTTGTCCATGTGTCACAAGAATTGGTGAGGGCAGTGTTCTGCCTCAGCAGCGTCTTGGAGTTGAATCATCATGTGGAAGGGAGAAATCCCTTCAACCCACGGCGGTTTCTCTTGAGTCTATTTGGAAGGTTTTAATTGATCTCTCTGCTACAGTGAAGAAATCATCTGAAGAGTTAACTTTTCTTGTAACTAAAATTGATAATTTACCTCCAGCAGTAGAGGATTTAAAAAAAAAAGACTCCTCAAGCCGTTTCCAGAAAGTGCATGATAATATTTAAGACCCTCCAGGATTTTCAAAGTGTGGTTGCAAAAGACAGAATAATGCTCCATAGGAAGACTGAAGAACTGGAAAATTTCAATCATTTGAATCTTAGGCTATTAAATTTTCCTCAAATCTCGGGGATTCTACCACTAGATATACTTAAGAAATATTTCATAGTTTTCTTCTGAATTAATTCCCCTTTTAAATAGGGTATTTTATGTGGATGTTTCCCAGAAGAAAGATCAGGGTGAAGTGCTAGTGGAGCACCCTAAGGAAAAACAGTTGGATTTGGCTCACATTTCAGAAATTCTTGAGGAATCAATTTCAGAAACAACTTTAAGGTCCACTCTGGTGACCTCATTTGTTTTCATACTAGGTCTGAATAATGTGAAGATCTATTTTCATCATTCACAGGTCCTTTTCTATGGACATAAAGTGTGGATTTATCCAGATGTGACCAAAGTGACTCAAGATTGTAGAAAGTCTTTTCTGGCTTTTAGACAAGAAACTAAATCTTGGAGCTACTTTTAAGTTGATGTATCCATGTAAATGTTTGGTTGCGGTATGGGGGGGGGGGGGAGTCAAAATATGTCTTTTTTGCCCCTGAACATTTGAAATCTTTCCTGGAATTCAAGAAAGTTGTTAAATAACTGACTAGACTATATTATAGCAGCTGTGTATGGTGTTAAGGCCTTTAGTTTTGTATTTTCTTCTAATAGCATCTTCTTCTCCTTTTCTTAGCACACCCCTTACCTTTTTGTGGTCTAAGGAAGATTTTGCATGTATTGATTTAATCTTTTTCTTTTCTTAGCAGGGAGTTTTCTCCCAGCGTTGAAAGTTTCTTTCTGTGTTTCTGTAACAAGTATTATGCTTGTTGTAAATTTAATTAATAGTGTAAAAAAATTATTCTGGAGGACTCCTGGCAACTGGAGCCTATGACACACTTAAACCTTTTACTCTCAACCACCTCCAGGAGGGTAACCATTTCTCTGAAGCACTGTGTCACCACCTTTGGTGTTCTCTGCCTCCTGCCCCCCCCCCCCCCCAACAATGATATTTATTTATTTATTATTAGGATTTATTTACCGCCTTTTTGAAGGAATTCACTCAAGGCGGTGTACTTGACTGAAGCACCGTCCAATTTCCTCAATCATAATTTGCTAACAAGGGCATCAGGGGTACTTGCCTGCCATCAAACAGAAGGAAGAGACTGGGGCTCAGCTTCAAAAATAGACTTCATCTTTGTAGTTTCTTTTTTATTGCTGCTATGTGGAATGGAGGATGGAATCCCCAGTCAAGTACCAGTGCCCACCCCTGAAACCATTGGGTGTTATATTTGCAAAGCATGCAGAAGGCCACTGTTCAAAAGATGGCTCAGCAGTTTTCCTCTGCTGGTGGTCTTCTAGCAGTGAAAGCATTCAGTAAAAAGTTCATGCTCAAGTGCTATAAAATGCAACCACCCCTCTGTTTTTATTTTAGGGGATTCCCTCTCTGCATCCTTGGGAGCTGCTGTTGGAACTGGAACTGAAAGTAGACCATAGCAAGGTCATCCCTGACACTCTCCACTAACTGCTGTTCCTGAGAGGTGTTCATGATCATGGAGGTATCACTTCCTTCTTCCTGTAGCTACTTTCTACCTATTATAGTAGGAAGTAACCTTATTCAAACCAGCTATTAAAATACCAATTGCACTAATCCCAGAAATCCCTCACATGATGATTCATCTAAATCAGTATCTGTCAAAATCTAGGTTTTACATTTCTCAGGAGGGAACATCTACTACAGCATTGTGCTGGTTTTATCTGCTGCCATTTTGCCTTTGCCTTCTATGTGTAAATAATAGCAGATAATTGATATTTCTACTTTTCAAAAAAATCTGGCTTTCCAGCTGCACCTCTCCAAAAAAAAAAAAAAAACAACAACAAACAAACAGATTTAAAAAACCTATAGATTTAAAAACCTATAGACACTGGAAAGTCTCACTTTTCTGACACTCAGAATGAATGTTGACTTACTTGTAAAAGCATTAACTGTGCTCTTTTAGTTTCCTTTCCCCTTTGACTCTGCTATTTTCTACAAATGTGCATTTATTTGAAATGACACAAGAAATGTGTGTCTGCGTCAGTGACCTCCTGGTCAGAATACTACAGAGGTAACTTTAAACAATCCAGGCACATAAGACTTAAGAAAGTGAAATATGTTGACATCTACCAGACAGGACTTAACAAGGATCTGGATTTCCTATTATTATAAACCATAAAATTATACTGTTTTATCACAATTTCATTACTCTTTCATCTTTCCATGTCTCTTATTCTTCCCATTCCCCACCTCACCCCCACCGTATCTTTCCCTCAAAACTGTCATTGGAATGCTTTCCATGTCTCACTTGATCCTGCTCTTTTTAACATTTTTAAAAACGATGCTATGGAAGGGTTGTCTAGTAAAATGTTACTCTTTCCAATGATAACAAAATCTGCAATAGGGTAGACATCCCAGATAGTGTGGATAACATGAGGAAGGTTCTAGCAAACCTTGACGAATGGTTCAGAATTTGTCAGCTAAGAGTTAATGCTAAAAAATTCAGGGTCATGTGTTTGGGCTACAAAACCTTGAGGGAGCAGTACGGTTTAGAGAGTGAGGTACTTCTGGGTATTATAGAGGATTGAGACTTGGGCATGGTCATATGTGATGATCTTAAGGTGGCCAAAGATGTAGGAAAGCCAGAAGGATGCTTGGGTGTAATTTTGAAAAAGAGTTCCAGGGGTGATCTGGGAAATTACAGAGTGGTAAGCCTGACATCTGTGCCAGGCAGAATAGTGGAAACTATTATAATGAATAAAATTATAGAACACATAGACAAACATGGTTTAATGGGACAGAGTCAGGTTGGATTCAGACAAGAGAAGTCTTGCCTCACCAATATGCTTCATTTCTTTGAAGGTGTGAATAAACATGTCAATAAAGCTGAGCCGGTTGATGTAATGTATCTAGATTTTCAGAAAGCTTTTGAGAGATTCCTGAGAAAATTAGAGTCATGGGATAGGAGGCAGTGTTCTGGTGTGGATTAGGAATTGGTTATTGGAAGAAAACAGAGGGTATGGTTAAATGGTCATTTCTTCTCAATGAAGGAGGGTGAATAGTGGAGTACTGAAGGGATCAGTACTGGGATTAGTGCTATTTAACATATTTATAAATGATCTGCATATCGGAACAACGAGTGAGGTAATTAAATTTGCAGATGACACAAAACTATTCAAAGTTGTCAAAACACATGCAGATTGTGAAAAATTGCAGGAAGACTTTAGGAAAGTGGTGTGACCTCACCTTAAGTATTGTGTTCAATTCTAGTCACTGTATCTCAAAAAAGATATAGTGGAATTAGAAAACTTTCAAAGAAGAGCACTAAATTGATAGAGGGGATGGAACTGCTCCCATATGAGGAAAGGCTAAAGAAGTTAGGGATCTTCAGCTTTGAAAAGAGATGGCTCAGGGGTTCTTAACCAATACAAATAAAGATAAAGATAAACATAGTGTCCTTTCCTTATTCAAATTCAAATATATCCATTATTTGAGCACAATATCAGTTTTTCAGGGCCTTCTCCTTCACTGTCAGACTGCTGGATTGGTGCTGGCAGCAAGATGTTGGGGAGGGGCACGCCTGGGCATCGTTGGGGCTGAACACTCTTAAAGAAGCTCAACCCTGCTTATAATGCATTCACAACATGATGCCTTGTTCCTGGTTCCTGCTAGCCTTGTTCCTGGTTCCTGCTAGCCTTGTTCCTGATTGCTGCTAAAGCCTTGCTCCTAGCTCCTGCTAAGCGTTATTCCTGATTCCTACTGAGCCTTGTTCCTGTTCTGTGTTAAGCGTGCCAAACTCCTGAGTTCCAGCCATGCCGAGCTCCTGCATTCCAGCTGTGCCAAGCTTCTGAGTTCCAGCCATGCTAATTCTCGAGTTCCAGTCCCATCTGGATTTGGTTTCCTGCTTTATCCTCTCTCCCTGGGTAGGGTTACCATACTTCCGGATTTACCCGGACATGTCCTCTTTTTGAGGACATGTCCGGGCGTCCGGACGGGTTTTGGCCAGCCTGCCCATTTGTCCGGATTTCTGGACAAATGGGCGGGCTGACGTGCGTGCGGGCGGCGGACCTCCCCTCCCCTTACTCACGATCTTCCCTGGTGGTCTAGTGACTTTGGGGCAGGAAAGAGCCCCCTCTTTCCTGCCCGGCGCGCTGCTCTGCATCCTGTATGCTGCCTGTGACGGTCTTGGCGAGATTCAAAATGGCCGCCAAGAATTGAAGTCTTGCGAGGCCGCTTCAATTCTCGGCAGCCATTTTGAATCTCGCCGAGACCATCACAGGCAGCATACAGGATGCAGAGCAGCGCTCCGGGCAGGAAAGAGGGGGCTCTTTCCTGCCCCCGAAAAAGTCACTAGACCACCAGGGAAGATAGTGAGTAAGGGGAGAGGTGGTGACGGGGCCGGGGGGAGGGGAGGTGAGGTGAGGGGGTGACCAGGGGAGGGAAAAATGCAACAGGGGGCGGGGCTAGGTGTGAAAGGGGCAGGGCTAGGTGTGACAAGGGGCGGGGAGAGAGTGTGAAATGGGCGGGGCATGGGCGGGGCAAGTGTCCTCTTTTTTTTAAGGACAAAAAATGGTAACCCTATCCCTGGGCCTTTGAGGTGATCTGTATGCCACAGTCAGGCCTACAACTGGGGTCCAAGGACTCACAACTATAAAACACAACAGCTTGCGAAGGCCATGAGCTTGACAGAATCACCAGCCTTACAGTTGCTACAACAGCTTATGCTCCAGCTACAGCAACTATCCAGAGCCTTTCAAACTCTGACCCATTAGATGGACAATGCCCCAGCGGCAGCCATGTTCCCTGTTGCAGAGCCTGGATCGGCCATTCTCTGGTTGCATAGGGATTTGTGCTGCTCCACCAACATGCTGGGGATTTCTGAATCAATGACAAATTGTCTTTAAATTACAAGCCAGAGACTTTGCATTAGATAGGGCCAAGGTGGCCTATATTATTTCCCTCCCTACTGGTCCTGCACTTGCATGTGCCTCCCCTATCTGGTAGAGAAATGACCTGATACTGAATAACATGGCGGAGTTTGTGACCCACTTTCATAGGATTTTCAAGGAGCCTGGTAAGGTCCCTTCAGCGGCCAC
Organism: Microcaecilia unicolor; assembly: GCF_901765095.1. Taxonomy (NCBI): domain Eukaryota; kingdom Metazoa; phylum Chordata; class Amphibia; order Gymnophiona; family Siphonopidae; genus Microcaecilia; species Microcaecilia unicolor. The sequence continues at coordinate 299,290,046 of NC_044031.1, forward strand.
AGAGCTACTGAACCTACGACAGGCATCATAGACCATCGGAGATTATGCCATTCAGTTCTATACCCTGGTGGCAGAACTAGAATAGAATAATGAAAGCCTAGCCACCATGTTTTGGCAAGGGGTGTCCTCCCCAATTAAGGATTTCTTCCTATCTCTCCCATCACACTTTTAGTGTATGGTCTAGTGAATCCTCCTTCACTTCTATCCCACTTTTCAGTTGGTGTACCTCAGGGTCTGTCTTGGGATCTCTTCTTTTCTCCATCTATACTTATTCTCTTTGTGCTTTGATCTCCTCCCATGGTTTTCATTATGACCTTTATGCTGATGACTCTCAGATCTACCTCTCCACACCAGAAATTTCAGCAGGAATTCAGGCCCAAATCTCAACCTGCCTGACAATGCTGCTAGGATGTCTCACTGCCATCTGAAACTAAAATGGCCAAGACTGAGCTTTTACATCTTTTCCCCCTAAACTCACCTCTCCTCCTCCCCATTCTTTATCTCTGTGGACAACATTCTCGTCCTCCTTGTCTCATCAGCTTGTTACCTTGGCGTCATCATTGACTCCTTTCTCTTTCTGTGCACATATCCAAAAGATTGCTAAAACCTGTTGTTTCTTTCTCTATAATATGACCAAAATTTGTTGTTTCCTTTCTGAGCACATTACTAAAACTCTTACCCACACTCATATCACCTCATGCTTAAACTACTGCAACTTGCCTCTCACAGGTCTCCCACTATAGCCATCTCACTTCCCTTCAATCCATTCAAATGTCTGCTGTACAACTCATATTTTCCCACTAGGCTGATATTAGCCCTCTCCTCAAGTCTCTTCACTGGCTCTCTATCCATTTCCACATACAATTCAAACTCCTCTTATTGGCTTACAATTGCATTCACTCTGCAGCTCCTCAGTACCTCTCCATTCTTATCTCTCCCTACACTCCTCCCCAGGAACTCCATTCATTGGGTAAATCTCTCTTATCTGTACCCTTCTCCTCCACTGCCAACTCCAGACTCCATTCCTTGTATCTTGCTACACCATATGCCTGGAATAGACTTCCTGAATCAGTATGTCAAGCTCCAGCTCAGACCAAATTCAAATCTAGGCTAAAAGCTCACCTTTTTGAGGCTGTTTTTAACTCCTTATTCCCTTGTTCAGTACCCATATCTGCTTTTCATTCCCACCATAAGCAATTCCCTTTCCCTTATTTGTTCTGTTTGTCTGTCTTGATTAGATTGTAAGCTCTGTCGAGCACAGACTTCCTCTTGCATGTTCTGCATTGTGTATATCTAGTAGTGTAATAGAAATGATAAATTGTAGTAGTAGTATATGAGGAACTGGTCTAAGTTACAGGGTGTTCAGCAAGCTAGTCCAGGTGCAAAGTGAGTGTATGTTCAGTCACCACATGTATTAAAGGCTTGGAAGAAGAGCCAGGCTTGCTCCTGCTTTCTGAAGTAGAGATAGTCTTGAGATATGACGAAGTTTCTCTTTCATGTTTTCATTTTCATTTATTACCACTTATATTCCACATTATCCAAAAATATACTTTCAGTTCAAAATGGCTTACATTCTACATAAACTAAATACAAAAAGCAGCATAAAAATACAATAAAATCAGATTTTAAAAGTCTATCATATCAGAAACAATCAAAATATATGATCAAATCATATAGAAATCAGAGCTTACCATCACTGTTGACCCTTTAGCTATAAAAAAATTTTCTAAAAAGAAAAGTTTTCAACCCTTTATGAAACAACAAATAATCCTTAGGAAGCAAATTCCACCATTTTGATTCCTGATAACCAAACCCAGCCAATGAGATTTTATAAACCATGTTCTTACAACTATAGGAATGTACAGTTAAATATTCCCTAGAACAAATTATAGCATTTTGGGCAGGAAGATCAACTAAACTTTGCATATAATCTTCAGCACTCTACGATTGTACTTTTAAATTTACTACGATTTCTCAGCCTTTGGCCCCTTTTTTGTATACAATTCATTTTCACACACCACTGGGTCATCGCTAGTCTTTTTACTACTACTACTACTTATAGAAATATAGCGCTACAAGCCTCGTGCCTGGTTTTACCACTTTCCTTTGCCAGATTTTACTATTCAACCTTGAATCACAACTACGTTAAGACTCCTGAGGCAGGCACTATTGCCAAAACACAGTACCATGTCGAGTCAACTTCAGTAAAGGACCCATTTTTTACATTTCCTTCTTGTCTCCTTTGGTTTTTGGAAGAGTCTTGTTGATCATTCTACTTCCTTGCTCCTGTATTGCATATAATCTGGAGCCATACCCCCCCCCCCCCCCCCCCCCCCAAAAAAAAAAAAAAAAAAAAAATTGTAGATAAATGCAGAGCTTAAAAATAGAATGAACCTTTGTTGGGAGCCAGTGTAATGTGCACAACAGAGGTGTTGTATTCTCATAGCTTGAGACCCTAGAAATCAAATGAGATGATATACTTTATTTATTTGGATTTTGCTCACACCTTTTTCAGTAGTAGCTCAAGATGAGTTACATTCAGGTATACTGGGTGTTTTGCTGTCCCTGAAGGGCTAGGAATCTAAGTTTGTATCTAGGGCAGTGGAGGGTTAAGTGACTTGCTCAGATCTCAAGGAATAGCAGTGGGATTTGAACCAAGCACCTCTGGATGTCAAGACAAGTGTTCTAATCACTAGGCCACTCTTCTACTCCCTGTTCTGTGCCATCCAGGGGCGTTGCCAGACAATAGATTTTGGGTGGGCCTAGGCAAGAAGTGGATGGGCACCAAGTGTTCTCTCCCCCCCCCCCCCCCCCCCCCCCCCACACACACACACCCAAAAATGATCTCAGCTGGCAGAAAAACGCTTCTTTCCACTTTGGCAGTCTGCAGCAGGCATGCGCAGGTGCTGGTATCATGGACAGTAGTGTTTTCATTGCCATCAGGAGGAAGTCTTCAGCTGGCAGAGCTTGGGATCCCCACCAGCTATCGCTAAACGTGTGCTACTGTTAGGTGGGCCTGAGCCCTAAGTGGGTGGGCCCCTGCCCACCCAGGCCCACCTATGGCTATGCCACTGGTGCCATCAGCAATTTCTTTACTACAGTGTCTTTACGGCCCACATATTCTGCATTACAATAATCTACCTATGCTAGAACTAATGTCTGAACCAGCAATAAAAATGACTCGGTAGCAAAAAAAGACTTTATTCTCTTCAATTTCCAAAATATCCTAAAAATCTCTGGAAATAAATTCTAGAATGTGGGGGCTACTCCTGTGAAGGCTCACTGATGGGTCTCACATCATACAATTTCTTTTGATGAGGGTACAGATAGTGCTGCTCTACGAGAGGACCTTAGAAGTCTCAAAAGTGTGTAGAGAGCTAACTTATTCTTTAAGGGCCCTGTTTACTAAGCCGCGTTGTAGGCGCTAACATTTTTAGCGTGCGATAGGAATATATGGGTGTCTTTAGCATTAGCACATGCTAAAAATTAGCACGCACTAAAAATGCTAGCACATCTTAGTACACAGGGCCCTAAGTACTGTATTATGCATAAAGTTTTATGTTAAACTGTACTTGCTCTACATTGCCTTGTATGAATCTCTCCATAAAAAGGATTAATAAATCCCAGTAAATAAATTAATTAGGAGGAAATTCTAGAGCAAAAGTTATGCACCTACTTTCCATGGTCTGTTAGTCGATTCTACAATAACATTTACTCATGTAAATCAGCATTAGCACATCTACATTTTGGTGTCTACACTAAAACCAGGCCTACGGCTGACATAAATGCAAGAACCTAACATTTATGGTGTAAATTACAGTGTTCTCTAAACTAAAGGGCACTTTCACTAAGCTGTGTTAGGTGCTAATGTGCACCTAATGCATCAAAAATGGTCTTACGCAGAATGCGCTAAAGTGTTTGCATTAGTTTTATCATCTAAGGGCCCTGTTTACTAAGGCGCGTTAGCATTTTTAACGCGCCTACAATTAATGCATGCATTAACCATGTAGGTGCCTATAGGGATATTGTAGGCACGTATATGGTAACCCATGTTCACTTGTTCAGAACCCTTATTTTATCATCCTCACTTTAATATTCCCTTATCTCTTGTTTGTCCTGTTTGTCTGTCCTAATTAGATTGTAAGCTCTGTCGAGCAGGGACAGTCTCTTCATGTTCAAGTGTACAGCGCTGCGTACGTCTAGTAGCGCTATAGAAATGATAAGTAATAGTAGTAGTAATGCGCATTAAAAACGTTAACATGCCTAAAATGCTGCTTAGTAAACAGGGCCCTAAGCATGCTAAGCACATGGTAACTATTTTTTTTATTTTTTGGGAAGGGTCTGCATCAGAGGCGGAGAATGGGCATGGATGTGCTAATTAACTAGCATGTTGACATCACCGCCGTGCTAAGCGCATCCATAATGTGGGAATCGTTAGCGCCTCCTAAATAAGACGATGTAAGTGCTCCCTCAGTAATGCTTTTCAGTGGTCATGTGCTAATGCTAACATTGGAGCATGACCATATATTGAACAAATGGGGGAAAAAAAGCCCTTTTTGGATGGCTGTGGTAAAAATAGGCTTAGCACGCTGGAAGGTCCTGTGTAAGGGCACATTCAGCCCATTTCTAAATGTAGCTTAGTAAAAGGGCACCTAACCCCTGAATTCTATAAAAGCCGCTTAAACATTTGCATGCTAGTTTGGGTGCACACCCAATTTGCATGCAGAATTTAATTAAATAATGAGTCAATTAGCACTGATAATTGAGATAAGCAATTATTGGTGCTAATTGGATTTTATTAAAATTTGCATGCGCAAATTTAAGCACAGAATCCATGTATAAATTTTATGTGCAGGTCCAGAAAGGGGGTGTAGCCAAGGTAGGGTCATGGTCAGATCGGGGATGTTCCTTTATTTTATGCACATTGATATAGAATAACGGGGATTGACACCTAATTTAGGCACAGGGATTTACAGCACAGTTTCACTGGTGTAAATAGTTGAGCCTAAATATAGTAGTGGTTCCCGGCACTAAGCAGTATTCTACAAACAACGCCTAACTTTAAGTGCCATTTATAGAATAGTGCTAAGCGCTATCTTTTTCAGCACTGATTTTTTTTAGGCACCATTTATAAATTTAGTCCTAAGTGTATAAATATTGGTCTGCCTATCCCTCCCTTGTGAACGCCCCCCCCCCCCCCCCCCCCCCATGTACTTACCGTACATAGTAAGCCATAGGCATATGTGAATTATGGATGGGAGTATTCTCTAAATGTAAGTGTGCAAACAGTGCTTACATTGAGTGGCCTGTTATAGAATGGTGGGGTATCTGTTAATACTGATTTTGATGATTTTGACCAGAATAAAATAAATTAACAACTTACCAACAAACTACTGATAAGAAATTGTCGTTTGATCATATGTGCATGTGCTTCATCTAAAGTTACCTTGTTACTCCTATACCAATAAGGAAAAGAAACCTACAGAAGACATTAGAAATTAAACAGAAATGGGACACAGTTTAAGAAATGATTTTTCTCAGAATTTGTGGAGGTCAATAGTCAACTTGAGTTATCTAGGTAGGAGCAGCACCTACATGATTAAGCTATGCTGACTGGGTCCTGGGCTAATAATCAATAGCATTTAATTGGAAAGTGCCGCTGAATATCAGGTCTGGAGCACATATAAAGGCTGTTCTAATTTGTTTGGGGAGCTGAACATGAGAGATACCTGGATAACTTCTGACAGCCACTGATAACCTGGATATTCAGTGCCAGTATCTACATATGGCCGAGTGCTTAGTATCTGGTTCTAAATCAGCCCATGGCAACCTGTGATTGAAAAATAAAATGATCCTACCACAGGCTGAATATAGACCAGATGGTCATTTGTCTTTTTTCATGCCATGAATACATGCATTAATGAAAACCCACTCACAGCATATTTTTATGTGATTCTTTTTAAGGTAAAATTAAAGGTCTGTTCGCTGAAGGTTCTCTTCGACCAGACACTGTTCTAGTCCTGGTAAATGCTGTCTACTTCAAAGGAAAGTGGGAAAAGGAATTTAAAAAAGAAAATACAAGAGAAGCACAGTTCAAACTGAATAAGGTATTTACATAAAAGACACATGTTCTAACTCTGTTTGTGCAGTTCAAGTGTACCTTAAGGAGGCACAGGGAGAGAAGCAAGATCTCTGGGCAGTAGAAGGCCATAACAAAAGTAATTACAGTATAGGTACAAATGATTATCTTGTTTGTATTATTAATATTATTTATTTTGAAGATTGTAACAATACAATAATAAAACAATCCAATTATACAGGAAAAAAAGTGCCAGGAAAGAAAAGAAATCTTGAAGAAAATACAAAAAAAAGAGAGAGAAAACCAATTAAGGTTGTGTTAATTGTGTGGAAGTTGATAAGAAAAGATCACTTAAGATAAATGTTGCCATACTGAGATTGACCGAAGGTCCATCAAGCCCTGCATCCTGTTTCCAACAGTGGCTAATCTAGGTTACAAGTACCTGGCAAGATAAAAAAAAAAACCAGTACAATACATTTTATGCTGCTTATCCTAGAAATACAAGATAAATGGCAGAACTTTGTCTGTAGACACTTTGTATAACTACACAACAATCTTTAGACAAAGTGATTATATTGCAATAAGGCCCTTGTTGACTGTAGAGGTTATCTCATAACTTGCCAAAAGTCCGTATGTGCCAATTGTAGTTGTGGCTCAAGGGACTGAGTATATTTGTAATCATTGATTGCCTCCAGCCAACCAGTAGTACCAAATAGTGCTCACGTATAAAAACAAACTCGGGTGCCTCATTAATTAACATCAATTGAATGCAAACCCAAATATATGGGCACTATAAGTCTTTATATGTACTACTGCTCGAATAATTCAAAAATTAAACATTATTGCAATAAGAAAGCAAATAATGCACCAAGACTACTTAGCTTGCGAGCTCCAAACTATATCATGTTTATCTTCTAAAGTTGGAGCTTCTCGGGTTTCACCATACCAATGTGGAACCTTACTGGCAACTCTGATACCGTTGAACGCCCGACAGGACCCTGTTTCGCGGTCTCTTGCTTTGTCAAGGGCATAAATCTCTAAAAAACGGAAACGAAATTGTAAGTATTAAAAACAGCTTAGTTAACATTTATTTTCTGAGCGCACCTGGCTTCTGGACTCACAGTATCGACGGTTGTAGTCAGAGTATCGCCACTACAAAAATGGCGCTAGCGTTGTTAGTTATAGCCATCGAGGCTCCACCCCTTAAAGCTACGTCATAGGCAGCTGATCGTAAGTGTGAATGAAATTAAAAGAAACAGTTCCATTGAAGATGAGCGTTCAGACCATAAGGCTCAACTGTGTTCAAACGGAAAATCCATTGTGTTTCTTTTTGTAACAATAATCTATTGATATTGCCCCCACGGGCATTGGGTATAATACAGTCGATCACCATACATCTTAGAGATTCAATAGAATGTTGGTTCAAAATGCAGTGTTGAACAAGTGGGGCTCCTATGATACGGGCTGAAATTCTTGATCTATGCTCTACCATTCTGGCATTCAAAGATCTATTTGATTTACCGATGTATGCTTTGCCACAGGGACACTTAATGTAGTAAATGATATGGGTAGTACGGCAGGTCATTTGATGTTTAAGTTGAATTGTCTGACCATTATGATAGAAACTTGCTGTCTCGATGGTCAGGGGGCATGTTTTACATCCATTTTTATTGCATCTGCTATGTCTGCCTTGTGTATTAAACCCAGTCAATCTGGGATCTGGCAAATCAGCTGGACTTAAAATTTCACTTAAGTTGCGTGCTCGAGAAAAAGCCATCCTCAAATGACAATTTTCAAAAATAGGATGGGCGCGCATAATATCCCAATGTTGTCGTTTGAGGATGGCTTTTTCTCGAGCACGCAACTTAAGTGAAATTTTAAGTCCAGCTGATTTGCCAGATCCCAGATTGACTGGGTTTAATACACAAGGCAGACATAGCAGATGCAATAAAAATGGATGTAAAACATGCCCCCTGACCATCGAGACAGCAAGTTTCTATCATAATGGTCAGACAATTCAACTTAAACATCAAACGACCTGCCGTACTACCCATATCATTTACTACATTAAGTGTCCCTGTGGCAAAGCATACATCGGTAAATCAAATAGATCTTTGAATGCCAGAATGGTAGAGCATAGATCAAGAATTTCAGCCCGTATCATAGGAGCCCCACTTGTTCAACACTGCATTTTGAACCAACATTCTATTGAATCTCTAAGATGTATGGTGATCGACTGTATTATACCCAATGCCCGTGGGGGCAATATCAATAGATTATTGTTACAAAAAGAAACACAATGGATTTTCCGTTTGAACACAGTTGAGCCTTATGGTCTGAACGCTCATCTTCAATGGAACTGTTTCTTTTAATTTCATTCACACTTACGATCAGCTGCCTATGACGTAGCTTTAAGGGGTGGAGCCTCGATGGCTATAACTAACAACGCTAGCGCCATTTTTGTAGTGGCGATACTCTGACTACAACCGTCGATACTGTGAGTCCAGAAGCCAGGTGCGCTCAGAAAATAAATGTTAACTAAGCTGTTTTTAATACTTACAATTTCGTTTCCGTTTTTTAGAGATTTATGCCCTTGACAAAGCAAGAGACCGCGAAACAGGGTCCTGTCGGGCGTTCAACGGTATCGGAGTTGCCAGTAAGGTTCCACATTGGTATGGTGAAACCCGAGAAGCTCCAACTTTAGAAGATAAACATGATATAGTTTGGAGCTCGCAAGCTAAGTAGTCTTGGTGCATTATTTGCTTTCTTATTGCAATAATGTTTAATTTTTGAATTATTCGAGCAGTAGTACATATAAAGACTTATAGTGCCCATATATTTGGGTTTGCATTCAATTGATGTTAATTAATGAGGCACCCGAGTTTGTTTTTATACGTGAGCACTATTTGGTACTACTGGTTGGCTGGAGGCAATCAATGATTACAAATATACTCAGTCCCTTGAGCCACAACTACAATTGGCACATACGGACTTTTGGCAAGTTATGAGATAACCTCTACAGTCAACAAGGGCCTTATTGCAATATAATCACTTTGTCTAAAGATTGTTGTGTAGTTATCCTAGAAATAAGCAGTGGATTTTCCCCAAGTCCATCTTAATAATGGCTTATGGACTTTTCCTCTAGGAAGTTATCCAAACCTTTTGTAAACCCTGCTAAGCTAATTGCTTTAACTACATTCTTTAGCAACAAGTTTCAGAGTTTAATTACATGTTGAGTGAAGAAATATTTTTTCTAATTGTTTAAAGTTAGGATCTAAAATGCTGGATACTATGTGCAAATTTTCTATAGGTAATTATGTGCATTATTGCTGTTATACAATACTAGCATGTCTGCTCACACCTAACTGCTGGAAGTTATTCACATAGCTGACAGTGTTGTATAAACTTGAGCCATAAATGCTGGGCATGCCCTGACCCGTTCATGCTTCTCCCAGGTCCACACCTCCTTGCAGTTAAGTGCTATGGATTTTGTGGGCTATGTCATTTCATCTGCCAACCAGAAACACCACAAAATCTGTATGATCATATCTAAACCTCCACTACCCAAGCAGCAAAGGACTCAAATACAAATCCACCTATGCAACCAGCTTTTCCTACCTAAGCGCACAACTATGGAACTCATTGCCAAAAGCTTTAAAAACTACGCTCGACCACCTAAATTTTCAGAAAGCACTAAAGACAGACTTGTTCAGAAGACCATACCCCACTGACCCAACATAAAAATACCGGTCACTTGCGACACAATATAACCGAAGACCGTAACGGACATTACTTGACTCTTCTTCCCCCTTTCCCTCTCTAAGTTCCCCCCAACTGTTTCCTACCATACATATACCTCATTATACCACAATATCACTTTGTATTCATTCATAATATGTATTTGTTCAAACCGTAACCGGCTAACGCCATTAACGGTTATATGTAAGCCACATTGAGCCTGCAAAAGGTGGGAGAATGTGGGATACAAATGTAACAAATAATAATAATAATCATTTACCACCAGCTGATTTTTAGCGCAAGCTAAAAACACTAGCATGGCTTTGTAAAAGACCCCCCAAATTTGTAGAATCCCAACTTAGTGCAGTTGCGCTCAAAACCGCAAATTAGTGCGAGTTCAGTTATTGGTTGTTAATGCACAGTAGTGCCTAATTAAGTTATTCATTTAACATCAGAGTCCACAATAATAGAAGTCAATAAAGATAATTAGCAACTAAAACTATAGAACTAAATTCTCAATTCAACTCAAATAAATAAGGCAGGCTAATATGTTAATGTCTCCAATTATTAACTTATGAAAACAAATATATAAGGACAAATGTGTAGTTTTGAAAGAAGATGGCTGGAATAGTAAATGTGCAAAACTTATCTCTGAAAGAGTACAATGGATGTCAGAAAGAAGCAGACAAGAAAGAATATCAGGAAGATAGGATGGTGGTGCAACCTGAAGATATATTTTAAGGCTTTAGAGTAAGGAGATGAGACTTTTTCAAGCAATGAAGGAAGACGTACAGAGGTGATACTGTAACACTGAGGAATGCTTTGAAAAAGATAAGGAAAAAACTGAAACACTAAACAACTGATGATCTTCAGTAATCAATGACAAAGGATTAGAGAAAGGCCAATGGTTATAGGAAGGTACTTAAAGAGATGTTGGCAGATCTACTCATGCATCTGTTCAATGAATGTTTAGCAACAAGAATGGTTCTGTGGAAAACAGGAAGGTTCAAAGATCTGGCAAACTGAGGATTTCCCAGTATGCCTATATTAACTCCACAAAAAGATTTTGAAGCCAGGGGAGGGGTCAAGTATGAAGAATGAAATAAGACTATCAGCTCTGATTTCCAGCACTGAAGTGACTTATTTAAGTGCTTAAAGTTAAGTATGTAAACAGCAAGTCTAAATTTAAGGGTCTCAGTTCTAGGCTGTTAAAGTTAAACTCCTAAATTCAGCTGAAAGTAGGTGCCTAATTTACGGGCCTAACTTAGGGGGCCTTTTACCAAGCCATGGTAAAAAAAAATGGTCTGCAATAGTGTTGGTGCATGAGATTGCTGCATGCCAGGCCACTTTTTACCATGGTGAGGGAAAGGCATTTTTGAGTTGTTAATGGCTGTGCACTAATATCAAAATTACTGTGCAGCCATTTACTGCATGAGCCCTTCCTGCCACCTATTTAGCAGGCAGTAAGGGCTCATGTGCTAACATGGCAGAAATTGGGCAGCGCAGGGCAATGTGCCCGTGCTGCCTGATTACAGCCGGGAACACATACTCCCCACACTAGACAATAAAAATTATTTTCTAGCACAGGAAATGGCACACGACAACATACACTAAATCATTCTTCCAATAAAAGATCCTCAAAAAACCTAGAGGTCACACAATCCCTAGAAATTCACCTGCAGACCAATTGCACAGGGCTGCCAAGGGGAGGAGCAGGGAAGCAAGTTTACCTGGGCCCAGCCTTCAAGGAGGGCCCTGAACCAACTATAGAAAAGCTGCCTTTTTCCAGCAATGCTGCAGCCAGCCTGACAGCCTTGCTCAGTCATATCCAGTGTCATTCCCTCCCTTCCAAAACCCCTCTCACAGGTCCTTTACTTACCTCGGAGTCATTGGCTGGCAGGCAGCAGCAATTCAGAGAGATTGCTCTGCTGGCCACAGGTCCTTCTTCCTGCCATGTCCTGCCTATGCTGACACAGGAAGTTACTTCACAGGAGGTGGGTTGCTGCAGGAAGAAGTTCCCAGGCTGGCAGAGCAGTCTCTCTCAATCGTTGCTGCCTACCAGCCAATTACTTTACTTTTGACTGATGGTGTGATGGGCGGGGGGGAGTGACTGCGGTGGCGAGGAGGAAGCAGGGAGTAGCAGTGGAGGGGCCCTGCAATTACATTTTTAAAAATGCCAAGATCACTTACCAGTCAACAATACATAGCTAATAAAAAGAAACATTATTAACAAGCTCGGAATCAGTGAATGAAACAAGAATAAATAATATATACACAACCTATAGGAAAAGCAAGGAGATACAGAGATATCACTATCTAGGCTAGTGTTTCCCAGTTTGGTCCTGGAGTACCCCTTGCCAGTCAGGTTTTCAGGATATCTACAATGAATATGTATGGAAGAGATTTGCATATAGTGGAGGCAGTGTATGCAAATCAAGTTTATGCATATTCATTGTAGATATTCTGAAAGTCTGATTGGCAAGAGGTACTCCAGGACTGGACTTGGGAAACACTGATCTAGACAGTTTTCACATTGCTTTGCTAGTATCTGGGGAACTTCAGGATAAGTTTTCCTTTCTATGGGGTATAGAGCAGGAAGAGGGCTTTGACACAGATTTGTAGTCTGTTCTCTTAAACCAGGATTTCTGATAAATTCTGGGCTAGGTCTCTCTAGAACAGGTATTGTAAAACCCAGTGTGTTTTTTTCTAGCAAAAAAGGTGCCGGTTCTCAAATGTTAGGCCACCCTTCAGGGGTGACATGATCACTGAGGGACCCACCCCACAATAGCCAGGCCCACTGCAACCAGTCACAGAATCTATGACAAGGCAGAATTGGTGTGTAGAGCCTGAGCTCATTCATTCAAACTTGGGGTCCGTGGGTCAATTTTAGCAGACAATGGAAAAGGTGCCGGTACTCAATACCTCCTCAAAAAAAGCTCTGGTAAAACCAATCCTAACCTAGGTCATGGGGCTTCCTGACCAAATTATACAGAATGTTGCAATCTTATAACTCCAGAAACATACTGTAATGTGCATTGTTCAGGCTTCACTCTGAGTTATAATGTTTTAAGCAGGGGTTTTGTTTGTGACAGTACGCACCAGTACAGCGTACCAGCATCTTTTTTTCTTTGCTTGCTCATCCTCCCATCTCTTGCCTCACTCCTGTGGCCACTGCTGCTTTTCCCAATGAGCAGCAGCAGCAGCAAGCATGGGGCTGCAGTGCTAGGACATGCGCTGTCGGCTCTGTGTGCTGATCCCCTGCCCCAGAACAAGAAATTGACATGACATTAGCAGAAGCGGAGCCAGGTTGACGGCGCGGGGGGAGCAAGAGCGGACTTCTGACGGCGCTGGCGCACATTTTCAATGCAACACTGAGAAAAAAATAGGCGCCGGAGCTGGCAGAACTCCATTTGGGGGAGCGGCTGCTCCCCTGGCACCCCCCCTGGCTACGCCACTGGACATTAGAGGGGCAGGGAATCGGCAGAGCTGACAGTGCGCATCTGAGCACTACAGCCCTGCACTTTTAATCCTTGATCTGACCATTGCTGCTGCTCATTGGAAGAAGCAGCAGTGGCCGCAGTAGAGATGCTAGATGGGAGAGAGATGCTGCATGGGAAGAGAGGGGGAAAGGGGAGAAATGTTGGATGGCAAGAGAAAAGGGAAGATGCTGGATGAGGAACAGAGGGCAAGGGGAAAGATGCTGGATGGGGAGAGAGAGGGCAAGGGGAGAAATACAGGATGGGAGAGAAGGGGCAAGGGGAGAAATGCCAAATGGGAAAGAAGGGACAAGGGGAGAAATGCTGAATGGGCGAGAGGGGGCAAATGGAGAAATGCTGGATGGGAATAGAGGGGGCAAGGAAAGAAATGCTGAATGGCAGAGAGTTGGCAAGGGGAGAGATGCTGGATGGACAGGGCCGTGCCTAGGGTCTCTGGTGCCCCCCTGCAGACTATCGGTTGGCGCCCCCCCCCCCCCCCCGTCCCCCCCCCCCCTCCCATCCCCATCCAGCAGAGCAGGAACAGAAGGGAGCAGGCAAGTAAGGAAAAAATAGCACTGTATGTATCCCTCATTGATAAGTCTCTGGCTCTAAAGTTTAGCAATTTCATTAAAGCAAAATGTATTTTCACATATCACATCCTATCCAAGGAGAATGTTTTATATATGTCACCCGTCTGTGGTAAAACTTCACACAGTATCAAAATACCTCTAATATGTAGTCGTGCCAGCCGAGGAAACTAACTGTGCTCAGCTCACAAGAGACAGAGTGAACATAAAATAAAACTTCATCCTTAAAAGATAATATCGGATGAATGCATGAAGGTGAATATGAATTCCTGTGAATGGAATCAATTTGATTTACAATAAATCCAGATACTACTCCCTCATATATATAACAAAAAATGATTTAAGTGGAATGGAATTATTTGACTGTACTGGTAAATAGAAAGAAATACTCTATTGCATTCTAATCTCCTTTGCACCAAAGGATATAATTCAGATCAAATATTTATTTCAGATCAAATATTAAGGTTTCCTTGCTTACAGTCACTTAAATCTACCTAGCCTTTATATAGCTTATAGGATTTAAACACTCTTAAACTGAAATTCACCCTTTTCTATTCTTCATAAACTTCAAGTAATCCTGAAATATTCAGATCCTTTTCTCACTAGAGAAACTTCAATCGCCACCAATCTCTTTTCACTTATATTTTCTCATTTACCACAATCAGGCACTCTTTTATAACTTCAGTCAACAAACACAGGAAGTCACAGCTGGATGTCTCTCTTGGCAAAGGACAGCTCTCACTCTGTTCACTTCCCGGGCAGATTTCTTAACAGAAGCTGATCATCCAATCAGAGAGCTCTATTTGAATGCAGATTAACATACAGACACTCATGGGAATGTTTAGTGAAAAACACCGGACTAATTTGCATATGATTTAAACAAATCTGAGCATATGACAACCAAGTACAGACTCCCAGCACCTGAATTCTGCAATTAGATTTAAGGCAAATACTTTTAAAACTTATTTTTAGCACTTTTAAAATTTCAGGTTCTCTTTAATTTGAATGCTGTTTCAAGCTCTGAAACTCACCCTGACTGAGGAGCTAGCCCCAAACCGAAGCATAAATAGCAATCTGGTTGTATTCTCACGTAACTTGAAGAGCGTGCCTGCCTCAATTTTTACTGCTCCTTTGCATGAAAAGGGGAGTGCAGCGGAGATAGGAGAATCACAAGTTCAGGTGAAAGATTTTGCAAGTGAGCAGACGGACGGCAGGGCAGTGGCGCCCCTCGAAGGCAAGCGCCCTGCTGCGGCGCTTACCGCATCAGCACGGCCCTGTTGATGGAAAGAGAGAGGGCAAGGGAAGAAATGCTGAAAGGGGGAGAGGGAGCAAGGGGAGAGATGCTGGATGGCAATAGAGGAGGCAAGGGGAGAAATGCCAAATGAGAGAGAGGGGGCAAGTAGAGATATGCCAGATGGGGAGAGAGGGGACAAGTAGAGATATGCCAAATGGGGGGAGAGGGGCAAGGGGAGAGATGCTAGATGGGTAGAGATGGGGCAAAGGAAGAAATGTTAGATGGAGAGAGAGGGGGCATGGGGAGAGATGCTGAATGGGGAGAGAGGGGACAAGGGGAGAAATGCTAAATGGAAAACGGGAGGAGAGAGCGGGCAATGTTGGATAACTATAGGGAGGAGGGAGAGGGCAAAGCTGGATAGAAGTGGGGAGGAGAGAAAGGATCATACAACGGAAGTGGGGAAAAGAGAGGGGGAAATGCTGGATTGAAGTGGGGAAGAGAGAGGGGCAAGTTATAGGTACACAATGTCAAAAGAGGGAAATTGAAGATTGGATAGTAAGAAAGAGGCATAAAATCAAATCAAAGAAAGCTCAAAGGAAAAGGAGGAGAAAAAACTGACAAACAGGAAATTCCGGCAATAGAGTTAAGGGAAGACGAGGAATGTAGAAACTGGGCCCAACAAAATTGAAAAAAGTCTTTGATCAGACAACAAAGGTAGAAAAAAGAATTTTATTTTTAGTTTAAAATAAAGTAGTGTGGTAGTTGTGTTAATTTTTTGTTTTATTTCTAGTTCTTAATTTGTAATGTAGTGAATGGAATATGTCAGTTTTTGAAGTCTATATCTGCTGCCTTAGCTATACATGGGGAACATATTTTTGTTTTTCTAGTATTGTCCTGCATGCCAGAGTCTGGATTTGTGTGTGGGGGGGGGAGGGTCAGCTGATTTTTCTTGTTTACATATTTTATTTATGGTCACTCTTAGGGGTTCTTTTGTTGGACCTAGGTACTTTTGTACTATTTTCAATGATGACTTTTTATATGCTCTATGGCTGTTAAAATGAGTGTAGCTACTGTGGGGTGTGGCTACAGTAGGGGCAGAGCCATAACTAGTGACCCTGACCTTAAGGTTGGCCCTGTATGAGTACCTATACCTTTTTTCCTACAAAAAAAAGAAAGCACTGGTTTTAAGGTACAAAACATCTACAGACTAGTCCAGTGATGGGCAACCTTTTGAGCTTGGTGTGTCAAAATTCACCAAAAAACCGAGCATAACTCGGGTGGTGTGTCACTTCGAGAAAAAAACCATAATTTCGCGATATTTATAGTTTAAATAACAAAAATGTATAATTGTAATATAAAACTGTATTTAATAAACCAAAAACTAATTATTTAACTTACCTACTTAGTGACTTCTTTGTTCATCTGTCAGTCGGTTTCTTTTGTTGGTCTTGATATTATTTAACTTGTGTGGGGTGCCATGAACTAAGATAAGTGAGGGGGAGGGGGAATTCTTTAACTAATCTGCCTATTAGTGACTTTTTTGTTGCTGAATTTCATTGGCTAAATCTTCAATTGAAGGTTGGTATTTTGTACACTTCAAGCCCAAGCAAGCGCTACTAACTTCATCTGTCAATCTGTTTCTTTTGTTGGTTTTGATATTATTTAACGCTGAGAATAAGGTTTCACAAAAGTACGTAGAGGGAAAAATTGTGAGTAAAGCCATTGCTATATTTTTCAGGGTGCTAAAAGTGTCTGGTAATCGGATCCAGGCACTCCAAATTTCCTGGTAACTCAGATATTCTCTTAATAATTGCATCTTTATTCTGCATATCGTGAAATAGAACTGGTGCACATCTTAGGAGAGTTTCTTTAATAAATTCTCCCTCACTGAGTGCTTTTCCATGCTGAGCTATGGAGTGAGCAATGCTCAAACTTGCAGATGTTAAATTTGTAGAACCTTTTACAAATTTAAGGATGGAATTAGATTGGCTCTTATAAAAGTGTAGCTGCCTGGAAATGTATTCCTTCCTTTCATCCTCACTTTTTTTCAAGAGCTGGGAATGATTAGTTTCAAAATGTCTATTTATATTCCACGTTCTGCTTACTACCGTTTCAGTACATAGAACGCAAAATGATCTGCCATTTTTTTCTATAATGCCATACATCTCGGTCCAT
The DNA here is from genome assembly GCF_901765095.1 of Microcaecilia unicolor. Taxonomy (NCBI): domain Eukaryota; kingdom Metazoa; phylum Chordata; class Amphibia; order Gymnophiona; family Siphonopidae; genus Microcaecilia; species Microcaecilia unicolor. Next base: position 299,307,335 of record NC_044031.1, read on the forward strand.
GTCTCTTGAAAGGGTCGGCTACTGCTACTACCACTTCCTTTACTTAACCTTGGTTTTTTATTTTTTGGGTTCTCCATCAGGGGGGCAGTGACAGAAGATAGAATTATAGATAGCCTGTTAGCCCTGCAGGCAATTAGGGGTTAACTAGCCTAACTGACCACCTTATGTAAATTAAGATGGCTGCCGCTATTTCTAATGGTGGGAAACGACACCCATAGCACATGCCCTCGCCTCTCCCAGCCTCCCCCTCACCTATCTCAGTAATGATGGTCAATTAGAAATCCACGACACCCCAGAACAGTAGATTGGATGATGGTTGCTGGTAATGGTGATCACAGGGCCCTCAGAGATGCGTCCCCACAGCATTCCACTGCTCTCTGCTCTCTGCTCCGCCGGCCGGAAGTGAGGTCAAAGATCCCCTAACGGCCGTGCAGGAGCCGGGGCAGAGGGAGCAGCAGGGAAGGAAGCCAATAGGAGCGCACACGGCACCCCCCCCCAACGGGTAAACATGCACCGGGGGGGGGGGGTGTGATTTCGCCAGGGGGAGGAGGTCGCGCTGCACCGGTGGGGGGGCGCATCGGCGATCCACCCCGGGTGTCAGCAAGGAACTCCGCTGCTTCTCTGTATGCGGCCACATGCGGCCGCGTGTCACCGAAAATGGCTACGCGTGTCAGTACTGACACGCGTGTCATAGGTTCGCCATCAGGGGACTAGTCTAAGGAAAAAGGAGTTAGGCTGCCATCTGTCCATCAGATCAAGGATTACAACAGAAAGTCTATACACACATTGCAAAAACTCTTGTTCCACCACTTTGAGCTTTGGAAAATTTTTCTCCTTCACAGATAGCACAATTTTGTGTATAGTTTTGTATTTTACCAAAAATACTATTTACTGAGTAACTATGATACAAAATTGTGCAAAGAAATTGAGCACATAATAGAAGTACAGAAAAAATGTCCTTAACAAACCTGAATTCGCAGACACTAAAAGAATGAAAAATGAGGATTGTTTTTATTTTATTTTCATTAAGTGCTATTTTTGTACTAGGCTTGTTTACATGTAAGTCCCATTAGAAAACTAGTATGTGGTAGTTAACAAATAGTGGACAAAATTGTTGTCCATTTACTAGATTAGCCTCAATGTATTAAAATCTTTTAGCACTTTGGTTCTTAACACAATCCTTGGTGTTTAGACATGAAGACCTGAGGACCTGTTAAGGTCAGAACCAAGGACTGAGCCTAGAGATTTTTCACACTGCATGTCTATGATCCATTTGTTGCAGACTTTCAAAGGATCAAAATGCAGTGATGTAATAAATGAACCTGCCCAGCAGATGGTATCAACTTCCTTTCTACCTTCACTGTTATATATCAGATTATATCTAACACTTGTGTATATGAGCTATAATAGCACTGTGCTTTGTAAAATAAAATTGGTGAACAATTGCATTTTCAAGTAATGCTGAAGACATAATTCTGTTAGTATATACCACAGTCAGGCTCATTTTCGAAAGAGAAGGACGTCCATCTTTCGACACAAATCGGAAGATGGGCATCCTTTTCACAGGTTTGTCCAAATCGATATAATTGAAAGCCAATTTTGGATGTCCCCAACTGCTTTCCGTCACAGGGTCGGCCAAAGTTCCCAGGGGCGTGTCAGAGACGTAGTGAAGGCGGGACTTGGGCATGCCTAACACTTGGACGTCCTCGACCCATAATGAAAAAAAAAGGGCATCCCTGATGAGCACTTGGACAACTTTATTTGGTCCTGTTTTTCTTACAACCAAGCCACAAAAAGGTGCCCAAACTGACCAGATGACCACTGGAGGGAATTGGGGATGACCTCCCCTTACTCCCCCAGTGGTCACAAACCCACTCCCACCCTCAAAAAATATCTTTAAAAATATTTTGTGCCAGCCTCTATGCCAGCCTCAAATGTCATACTGAGGTCCATCACAGCAGTATGCAGGTCCCTGGAGCAGTTTTAGTGGGTGCAGTGCACTTCAGGCAGGCGGACCCAGGCCCATCCTTCCCCCTACCTGTTACACTTGTGGTGGTAAATGTGAGCCCTCCAAAACCCACTGTACCCACATCTAAATGCCCCCCTTCACCCATAAGGGCTATGGTAGTGGTGTACAGTTGTGGGTAGTGGGTTTTGGGGGGGTTGGGGGGCTTAGCACACAATGTAAGGGAGCTATGTACCTGGGAGCAATTTCTGAAGTCCATTGCAGTGCCCCCTAGGGTGCCCGGTTGGTATCCTGGCATGTCAGGGGGACCAGTGCACTACAAATGCTGGCTCCTCCCACGTCCAAACAACTTGCATTTGGACATTTTTGACATGGACATCTTTGGTTTTGAAAATCACTGAAAGTCAAAGATGTCCATGTCTAGGGATGTCCAAATTCAAGGACATCCATGGTATTTTCGAAACGAAAGATGGACTCATCCATCTTTTTTTTTAAATACAGTTTTCCCTGCCCCCGGATTTGGACGTTTTACAAAGACATCCAAATCCAAACATAGATGTTTCTTTCGAAAATGCCCCTCAAGGTCAGCTAAAATTCTGTTCAATAAATCAGCAAAATAAGAAAGAAAAGAGACTTTGACCATTAGCCAAAACAGATGAGTTTCAGGTTAGAAAATGTCTTAGAAAATGTTTTCTCAACATGATAATAGACAAGAATAATTGCTAATATACTCTTGTCTATCTAAATCATTCTTTAAGCAACATGTAGACTGGAAAAGAAAACAATTGGCAACAGAAGCTTATCTTGGAGAAGTTTACCTTTCTTCTTAGGTCCCCTCAACTACAGATAAGCAGCTCAGTTAAAATTTATGTAGCCTTCTCACAAGATCAGTGTAAGAGCTGCAAGTTTATCTCCCATAACCTAACAGTATTTTCTACTATTTTTTAGACTGAAGATATTAACCCTAAGTTTAACAAATCCACACTGGGAGGGGGCTGCTTATGACAGAGGGTCTTCTCATGCAAGGAGGAGGCTGGTAATATTGTGAGGGGAACGGTAAAACAGATTTTATGCTACTTATCCTAGAATATGCAGTGGATTTTCGGAAATCCATCTTAACAATGGCTTATGAACTTTTCCTTTTGGAAATTATCCAAACCATTTTTAAAAGCTAACTGCTTTTACCACATCAGAAAATAATGAGCGGTGTATTTCATTTCTGGAAGTACGGGTGGAGAAGAAGACCGATAGTTTTGCAACTACAGTGTTTTCTAACCCCACTGATTGAAACTCCTTTGTTGCACTTTTCAAGTATGTATCCTCTGCATATGAAAAAGAACATCCCTTTGACCCAATTTTTACGCTACCAGAGGATTTGCTCAATGGATCAGGAGTTTAAAAGCTGTATTAACGTATTAAGCCACAAATTGAAAGAGCGAGGTTACCCTGATCACTTAGTTAGGAGGGCAGCAAGAAGAGCGTAGTACAATCCGAGGGAGTCGCTTCTACAATATAAAGCAGCTCAACAAGAAGAAGATATTTTACCGTTTGTAATTAAGTATAAAGCCAACACCACGAGATTCAGTAAAGTAGTAAGGAGACTTTTTGATTTATTAAAGACACATCCTGTGTTGGTGAACTCAAACATTCTGTTCTCCTATCAGACAGGTTCTAATTTGGGTGATCTTTTGAGCCCGAACAATGTTTGGTCCCCAAGAAAAGGACGCACAGCAGTGGGATCCCATAAGAAATGTGGCCACTGCTCAGTGTGTTATATTATGGAGGAAGAGGGTACTTTTACTCATTTAAAAATGTTGAAGAGATGCTTCTTGAAATCTAACACATCCTGTGAAACAGCGGAGGTGGTATATGTAATTAAATGTCCCTGCAATTTAATATATATTGGGCAGACCACAAGGAGTTTAAAAACAAGACTGATGGAGCACCGCTCTTGTCTGAAACTCGTAAAGTGGGAGGCTCCATTAGTAACCCACTGTGAGACAGAGCATCATCAGTTCAACAGTTTATGATGTACAGTATTAGAGCATTTAAGTCCTTCACAAAGAAGAAGAGATATGAGTCGTACATTACGTCAAGCTGAACAGAAGTGGATATTTTTCTTTAACTCGACGGAACCCGATGGACTTAATATTCGGGTCGAGTGGTCAATGTTTTTTTGAGAGAGGTATCGCGAAATGAAATATAGAGTGTGCTTAGGGAACTTGTGGTGGTTTTCCAATGATGGTGGCTGAGCAACAGAAGATCAGTGACGTTGGAGGCCAGGACTACTGCTGAATGGTCGTTTTTGAAGTCGAAGAGGTGGAGTTAGATCTATTTATAGAGGGCTGGAGGTGTCTCGGTGTCAGTTACATGTTTGTTTTTCGAGTACAGTGGAGTCACAGGATTGATATTTGAGATGATGTACTGAACCCCTGATGCAGCGGAAGCGAAATGGAGACTCCCTGTTGGGTTAAAGCCGGTGATTTGTGGGACAGCGTAAACACGACAACGGAATTGAAGATAAGTGGTTTATGGTTGCAATCACCAGGATTGTAAAAATACAGGAGTGAGGTGATATTGTCCTATTACAAACTGCATAAATTGTACCGACTGGGATTCTGTGCTCTAAGGAATATATGCACAGGTGTGTCACTGTGAGAGTAAAAAACAGTTTACAAGGAATACCGGGGAACACTGAGTAATTGTGGATTTTTTTTGAGCCAGATGATGGTGCGCCTGGCCCACGCCTTATAGTCTGTTTCTGGGCTGGCTGGGTGGCGTTACTGAGGCTTTTTTTTCTACCACTAAGTGTATGGTTGTGGTAAACTAGGGGTGACAGCTGTGGAGTTCATGGTTAATATACGCAGCAGTTGTGAAGCTGGGTTTTTGAGTTTCTAGTTAAAATTTAATGCCAAGTGTAGAGTGATGCACTTGAGGTGCAGAAACCCGAAAGAGTGATACCGGATAGGAGGGGAGAGATTAGTAAGCTCAACTCAGGAGACAGACCTTGGGGTCTTGGTGTCTGAGGATCTAAAGGTGAAGAAACAATGCGACAAGGCGACGGCCGTGGCCAGAAGGATGCTAGGCTGCATAGAGAGGGGCATAATCAGAAGAAGAAAGGAGGTGTTGATGCCCCTCTACAATTCATTGGTGAGGCCCCACTTGGAGTATTGTGTTCAGTTTTGGAGGTCATATCTTGCTAAAGATGTAAAAATACTGGAAGCAGTGCAAAGAAAAGCTACAAAAATGGTATGGGATTTGCGTTGCAAACCGTACATGGAGGGACTTGCTGACCTAAACATGTATACCTTGGAGGAAAGGAGAAACAGGGGTGACATGATACAGACGTTCAAATATTTGAAATGTATTAATCCGCAAATGAACCTTTTCCAGAGACGTAAGGCGGTAGAACTAGAGGACATGAATTGAGGTTGAAGGAGGGCAGACTCAGGACTAATATCAAGAAGTATTTTTTCACGGAGAGGCTAGTGGATATGTGGAATGCCCTCCTGTGGGAGGTGGTGGAGATGAAAATGGTAATGGAATTCAAACATGCATGGGATAAACTCAAAGGAATCCTGATTAGGAAAAATGGTAATTGGGAAACAAAACGGGAGCTAGGCAGACTTCTACGGTCTACACCGTGATTGTGCCTGAATAGCTAGGGATGGGCTGGAGTGTATTTTTAAGGGGCTTCGACGTTAGCTTCAGAACTTAGTACAAGAACAGTACTGGGCAGACTTCTATGGTCTGTGCCCTGAGAAAGGCAAGGACAAATCAAACTTGGTTATGCATATAAATTATCACATACCATGTAAAATGAGTTTATGTTGTTGGGAAGACTGGATGGACCGTACAGGTCTTTATCTGCCATCATTTACTATGTTACTATGTTTACTTTCCATTAGCCAGTGAAAATCTCGATACATAAGAGAAACGCTATGAAAGCACCCAATCCTAATAATCAATCTAATAGCTGTATTCTGCATCAACTGTAGGTGTTTTAACTGCTTTACTGAAACACGAGAATAAAGTGAATTACAATAATCCAGTTGTAGCGGAAAGACAGCTCCCAAATCATGTCTCCTTCTCCCAGCTCCCTTCCCCCATCATAGCCCATACTCTTTCTAATTTCCTCTCACCCTCACAGCTCCACTTCCCACCATCACTCAGCCTCTCTTCTCTTTAGAGCTTTCAGACATTTCCAGCTCTTTGCAGCAGCATTCCCACTCCCAACCAATAGCCCCTTTCAATTCCCTTTACCGCTTCTTAGCCTCCTCTATTCTTCTCTCCACAGGTCCACTACCAGTGTCTGTCGTGATCTACCAGTTCCTTTTACAGCAGCATTCTCAGTCCGAGACAATAACTCCTTCCTATTCCTCTCCCTTCAGCTCCACCCTCAGTCTGTCCCCATTACCCATCCATTCTTCCCTATATAGATCCTTTCTGCCTCTCTCAGCCCTTCACAGCAGAATTCTCTTTCCTTGTCAGAAACCCATTTCAATCTCCTTTATCCCTTCCTAGACCTCTCTATTCCTTTCCTAACAACTCCACTCCCAGTGCATATCCCTATCACCCAGCCCCTCTCCCCCTTACATTTCCTTTATGTTTCTTCTATCCTTTAATAGTAGAATTTTCTCTCCTAGGCAACAACCCCTTTCAATTCACTTACCCCTTTTTATTTCTTGCTCCATGGCTCCATTCCCAGCACATGTTCTCATCACCCAGCTCCCCTCCCCTTACAGCTACTTTCTGCCACCTCCAGCTCTTCAAAGATGTATTCTGTCTCCAAGCCAGTAACCACTTCCAAACCCCTTCACCCTCTCTCTCTCTCTCTCTCTCTCTCCTTCTCTTCTGTAGCCCATTGGTCAGATATTTCAGCCAATAGGCTACAGAGTGTAACCAAAGGTTAATTATCTCCCTGGTGGGTGAAGGAGGTTTCTGGGTGGCTCCAGAGTTAAGGTCCAATTTAATCACAGATTTGTGCATCCAGCCTGCCTGCAGTCATTTTGGACCATGAGGGAAAGCGGGGCAGGATGATCCAGGAAAGGCCTAAGGCTTATTTGGGCCTAATCCTGAGCCAGCAAACATCATTGCATGCATGCAGAATGACACATATATGCACGGTATTGCTCCACAAAGGAACCTTGATAGAAACAGCAGTTGGGAGAAAAATAGTAGAAGCTGAATAGTAAGGATGTACTGTAAAGTGTATCTGTGAGAGAATATTGAGTGGATAAACATTTCAAGTGAAAGTTGATGATTTTGAGAGTAAAATGAAGTTTGAGTGACTGAGAATTGTGAGAAAAGTGGAAAAGAAAATTATTTGAAAATTTAACATATTTTTGAAATGAGAGATGGATTTAGGGATAAACTGTATTTGAAGCTATTGGAGGTTTAAAAATATATGATAGATAATTAACTCATAACTTTCTATGAATATTTAGAAGTAGTGTCTGTCAATTTTGAGATAGGTTTTATTCTGACAGACTTCAGTTAAAGGAATTTAAGAGTCCTTTTAATAATCTGTGGTAAACACCAGCATGCTCATTGCAGCTTAAAAGGGCGTACTGCAGGGCACTGAAGTATCCCATGGTAAGATTCAAATATGCGCATTACCCACACACTAAAAAATATTTACAATTTTTTTTCACTGAGGGTGCATGTCTGGGGGTGGGGAGTAAGCACATCTGTGTTAATCAGCATGTCGGCATTGCCATGTGCTGATTACCATGGGGCAGTGGCGTAGCCACAAGTGGGCCTGGGTGGGCCAGGGCCCACCCACTTAGGGCTCAGGCCCACCCAACAGTAGCACACATTTAGTGGTAGCTGGTGGAGATCCCAAGCTCTACCAGCTGAAGACTTCCCCCTGATGGTAAGAAAAATGCTAGTCTCCACGCTACCGGCACCTGCACATGCTCAGTTTTCAGCGCATGCCTGCTGCAGACTGCCAAGGTGGAAAGAAGTGTGTTCTCACCAGCTGAGATATTTTTTGCTTTGGGGGGAGGGAGAACACTTGGTGCTTACCCAGTTCTTGCCTAGGCCCACCAGTTCTTGCCTAGGCCCACCCAAAATCTATTTTCTGGCTACGCCCCTGCCATGGGGTTAGCACATGACCCCTTACTGCTTACAAACAGGTGGCATTAAGGGCCCACATGCTAATGGCCAAGTACTAATGTCAATATTAGTGCATGGCCATTAATACCAAAAATAGAAAATCATCCATTTTACTGCAGTGCAAAAAATGGCCTTAGTGTGAAGGAAAGGCGTGCATAAGGGTGTGCAAAGGCCACTTTTTAGTGCTGCTTTGAAAAAAGGTCCCATAATGAATTATATTTATTCTCATTTGATAACTCTGAGGAAAAGGTTTGATTACCTCAGAAATATTTTCTGTAAGGAAGAAACAGAACAAGATATGGTGAACATATTTTTAAAATAAAATAAAATTTACTTCTGGAGACAGAATAACAGAAATCAAGGCTGACTAAATATATGCCTGGTTTTGAAAGTACATGTTAAGTAAACATCCTGAAAATATTTCAGATTTTCAGAAAAAGAAATATTTTTAAAACATTTTTCCTCAGAAAATTCCAAGTGAGTGACTTGAGCTGAGAGAATTTGTGTGTTTGTGCTGCTGCTTAATAAGCTCTTCACAATAGGAAAGCCAAAACTAAGAAATAGTAAGGTTTCAATTAAGGGATGAGAATCATTTGATTTTGCTTTAGTCAGAATACATAGTGCTAAGGTATCCTGAAAGACAAAAACACAAAATAGTCACATACACAGATCTTTTCATTTTATTTTAAGTCAGATGTAATAGGGAGAAGACAAAGAAGATGATTCAAGACAGATGAAGCTAAGAACCAAGAGAGCAGGAACAGAGAGAGCTGGAACAGATAAGTAAAGAAAGGAGAGAAGATTTAAAGGACTGTTGGACATTAGACATTTAAAAAAAAGCAAAAGACAGATAATACATATACATACATTTCTGATAGGATTCTTCAGTATAATTCTTAAGGGGTTTCCTGGAAAATAAAAATAACATATCATACAAAGCACCATTTCTTAAATGTTAATATACGAAAATAATTCCTGTTAAAGTGAATTTAGAAATACTTATTTGATAAGTCTTCTATAATTAGAGATTATATTAAGCTGTATACATCTTTGCAATTCTATTTTTAGGAAAACAGAAATAGCTTATTATTATTATTGAGGGTAACTGGATCCAGTAATAGGTCGTAAGTGTTTTTAAACAGGGTTTTAACATTAAACTGTTTCTAATCCTTTAACTGAATTTAAAGTTTTTAATTATATTTGTGCAATACATTTCAACATTTGAACTTCAACTACAGTGTATATTTCATCTCTACACTGTAAATTCAAAATCTAAGAATCTGGTAACTCCACAATTGATTTTCCAACATAATTTTAAATACACTTATGTTTATTTTCCTTTGGATTGGAGTCAGCCCATCTAAATGTGGTTAATGTCTTTTTGTTCATTCCCACCCCGAAAAGAGTCTGGGTCTGAGGTATCCTGGCCAGAGCTGACTACAGAATTGGTAAAGTAAGACCGAGATCCCTGTTTCAGAAGTGTGGGGAGGCAGGAACAGTAACTGAGATACAAAAACACTACCTTCCTGTCTTCTTTTGTTGCTCTGTAGCATGGAGATTTCAGCTCCAAACTTAATAAAGTATATCCTAAAAACATTGGTGGTTCCCAAGCACCCACAGTGCTGATGCCCATGGCTCATACTGACAATACTGCTTGCTGGGGTGCCTACTATTTTCCATGTTGCATACCATTTAGCCCCTGCCTCTGGCTTCCCCTTGTCTCCAGCATATCCTGCCAGTAAATCAATCAGTTCAAAAGTAAGACAATACTATCTTTCACTTATAGGGTAGCTAGCATATAGGCATCTTGCTCAGTGAGGAATTTCAATCTTGTTTTGCATTTCCAACCACAATGACTCCACTTGCACCAACAGCATTGATGTCAATTCCTCTTGTTGCCAAAATCCATCTAACCTTTATTCATTGTTAAGATTATCTCACCACGATGGACCATCTTAAAGTCAGATCTCCAAGACACCCTTGAAGAACTTCAGGACTTCTATCATCTGAGTCATGTTTGTCCAAAACTGATGTCCCAGGTAGCTTTCAACACTGATATCAGTTTCCAGTGACAAGTGATGAAGGGCTGCCCATTTCTCTATTAACCATTCCAGCATTAGATATGTGGAATACCATCTGGTGCCAATATACTGAATTAGATAGTGCACAGTTGCCCCCTATTGCTTCCTGCATCTGATGCATCAATAAAAATTCCCTATTTTCCTAGACTTCTTGATCAGTTTCTGTAGGGCAAGGTAACCACTTCCAGTCCCAGGAAGTTCCATACTACTAGATGCAGCAAGTGTACAAATCATCAGATTCAAAAATAACCTCCTTTGCTCACTGCATAATATGTTCTTCCCATAAAATATAAAGTAGACAGGAACCCCAGTCCCAGCTGTTACGATTCTGCCCATGGTTCAGGCTCTTAGTCATTTCGCCACCCGGTGGCCAAACCTGGTGGCTGCATTGAACTGGCTGGTTATTGTCACCCGTTCCAGATTTCAGGCTAGTCCGGTCCGGATCTTCCAGACTGCCAGACTTGCTCTGTTTGTTTGAACCTGCACAGCCCCCGTAGTTGCCTGGTGATTGCTGCAGCTGAGCCCCAGCTGCTGCTGGGCTTATTAGTCAGTTGCAAGTTCTCTGCCTTTGCATCGCCTAAGGCCCTGAGGTTTGTTGGGGTGCTGTTTGCACTTCTGCTCAGTCTGGTTTCTTGCCTTGATTCTAGTCTGTTTTAGTCTGTGGGTAGTTAGATTAGGTTGTTTGTTTGCTAGTCTTGTCTCTGGGTTCTAGTTTTGTGTTTAGTCTTTGTCTGTTTGTGTCTTAGTGGCTGTTCTGCAGCTTTCAGTTCTGTGTCTTGTTAGTCAATGTTTTGTTTCCTGTTTTAGCGGCTGCTTGCAGCTTTCAGTCCTGCCCTTTAGCTTTCCCTTCCTTGCCCTGCTGCCCCTGTATGTTCCTTTCCCCTCTGACCCTCAGTCTTGGTTCAGCCTAGTGGGTATTCAGTCCTGCCTTGCCCAGTAAGTCCTGACGGCCACTTGCAGCCAGGGGTTCAACTCTTGGTGAAAGGTGGCCATGTGCAGGTGAAGTCTCACTGTTTGTCAGAATTCTGCCTTGCCTATGGTGTGGGGTGGTTTTGCCTGCCACTGCCGCTCCTAAGCAGTGGCCCAAGGGCTCACAAACCCAGTTCCTGCTTGGGAAACGTGACACCAGCCTAGCTGCCAGCTCTCCATCATTGCCCTTATTTCTGCTAAGATATGGGCCATCACCTCCATATGTAGCACAGCCCACCTGCACCCTGCTGCTGGTGCACCCTCACTAAATTTAATGTCATCCAGTTGTAACCAGTACACAATCAAGGGGAGACAAGAATAGCTAATTTTCTGAATGGTCCAGATTTTGCTAGTGAAATGCATGCTACTTCCCTCTGCCTTGGCCAGCTACACCTGTAGCCAGTCACAGCACTGACTGTAAAGTTGGAAGTTACCTACTTATTAAAATTGTTTCTGGAGGGATAGCAGCATGTACCCACTGAGCTGAGCAGTGCTCCTCTGCTGATTCCTCTGTTTTTCCCCCCCTGATTCCGAGGTATCTTGTTTTTCTTTATAGGATGCAAATATTCTTTATAGGAGTATTGAGAGCTGCTCCCTTACCAGGTCTCCCTTCATCTCTGATACAGCAGCAGATTGACCACTATGCCAGCAGGACTACAGCTGGACAGACTGGGGAGAAAGGAAGTCCCATTGCTTTGGAGCATAATACCACTTTTTTCCCCCAGATCCATGTCAACTGCCATGTCCGGCATTACAGGCGGTAATGCTGGAGGTTGTCCATATTTCGCAAGAATTGACTTAGGAGACCTCAGGTGAGGGCAATGTTCTGCCTTAGCAGCATTGTGAAATTGAATCATCATGTGGAAGGGAGGAATCCTTTCAACCTGCAGTGGTTTCCCTTCAGTCTGTTTGGAACGTTTTACTTGATCTCTCTGCTACAGTGAAGAAATCATCTGAAGAGTTAACTTTTCTGGTGACTGAAATTGATAATTTATCTGCAACGGTACAGGATTTAAAAAAGACTCCTCTAGCCTTTTCCAGAAAGTGCATGATGATATTTAAGACCCTCCAGGATTTTCAAAGTGTGGTTGCAAAAAACAGAATAATTCTCCATAGGAAGATTGAAGAACTGTAAAATTTCAATCATTTGAATCTTAGGATATTAAATTTTCCTCGTCTCTGGGATTCTACCACTAGATATACTTAAGAAATATTTCATAGAGATTTTGCAGTTTTCTTCTGAATTAATCCCTTTTTAAATAGGGTATTTTATTTGGATGTTTCCCAGAAGAAAGGTCAGGGTGAAGTGCTAGTGGAGCACCCTAAGGAAAAACAGTTGGATTTGGCTAACATTTCAGATATTCTTGAGGAATCAATTTCAGAAACAACTTTAAGGTCCACTCTGGTGGCCTCATTTGTTTTCAAACTAGGTCTGAATAATGTGTTGAAGATCTATTTTTATCATTCACAGGTCCTTTTCTATGGGCATAAAGTGTGGATTTATCCAGAAGTGACCAAAGTGGCTCAAGATCGTAGAAAGTCTTTTCTGGCTTTTAGACAAGAAACTTTAAATCTTGGAGCTACTTTTAAGTTGATGTATCCATATAAATGTTTGGTGCGGTATGGGGGGGGGGGGGGGGGAGTCAAAATATGTCTTTTTTGCCCCTGGAATCCAAGAAACTTGTTAAATAACTGACTAGACTATATTATAGCAGCTGTGTATGGTGTTATGGCCTTTATTTTTGTATTTTCTTCTAATAGGATCTTCTTCTCCTTTTCGTAGCACACCCCTACCTTTTTATGGTCTAAGGAAGATTTTGCATGTATTGATTTAATCTTTTTCTTTTCTTAGCAGGGAGTTTTCTCCCAGCGTTTAAAGTTTCTTTCTATGTTTCTGTAACAAGTATTATGCTTGTTGTAAATTTAATTAATAATGTAAAAAAATTGTTCTGGAGGACTCCTGGCAACTGGAGCCTACGACGCATTTAAACTTTTTATTCTCAACCACCTCAGGGAGGATAACCATTTCTCTGAAGCACTGTGTCACCATCTTTGCTGTTCTCTGCCTCCTGCCCCCCAACAATGATATTTATTTATTTATTTATTATTAGACTTTATTTACCGCCTTTTTGAAGGCGTCCAATTTCCTCAATCATAATTTGCTTACAAGGGCATCAGGGGTACTTGCCTGCCATCAAACAGGAGGAAGAGACTGGGGCTCAGCTTCGAAAATAGACTTCATCTTTGTAGTTTCTTTTTTACTGCTGCTATGTGGAATGGAGGATGGAATCCCCAGTCAAGTACCAGTGCCCACCCCTGAAACCACTGGGTGTTATATTTACAAAGCATGCAGAAGGCCACTGTTCAAAAGATGGCTCAGCAGCTTTTCTCTACTAGTGAGTGGTCTTCCAGCAGTGAAAGCGTTCAGTAAAAGGCTCATTCTCAAGTGCTATAAAATGCATCCACCCCTCTGGGGTTTTTTTTAGGGGATTCCCTCTCTGCATCCTTGGAAGCTGCTGTTGGAACTGGAACTGAAAGTAGACAATAGCAAGGTCATCCCTGACTCTCCAGTAACTGCTGTTCCTGAGAGGTGTTCATGATCATGGAGGTATCACTTCCTTCTCCCTGTAGCTACTTTCTACCTATTATAGTAGGAAGTAACCTTATTCAAACCAGCTATTAAAATACCAATTGCACTAATCCCAGAAATCCTTCACATGATGATTCATCTAAATCAGTATCTGTCAAAATCTAGGTTTTACATTTCTCAGGCGGGAACACCTACTACAGCATTCTACTGGTTTTATCTGCTGCCATTTTGCCTTTGCCTTCTGTGTAAATAATAACAGTTAATTGATATTTCTACTTTTCAAAAAAGTCTGGCTTTCCAGCTGCTTCTCTCCTAAAACAACAACAACAAACAAACAGATTTAAAAAACCTGTTGTACTGTTGCTAGTACTACTCTAGCTGTTGCTGCCCAGTCTTTCCTTCTCTGTTTCTCCCATTCTCATGCCTAAACCTTAGAACTGGATCAAGAGAGAAAAATGATTTCTCCTAGTTTCAACATATATTGTAATGTATAATAAGGAGTGGAGGAGTGGCCTAGTGGTTAGGGTGGTGGACTTTGGTCCTGGGGAACTGAGTTTGATTCCCACTTCAGGCACAGGCAGCTCCTTGTGACTCTGGGCAAGTCACTTAACCCTCCATTGCCGCATTGAGCCTGCCATGAGTGGGAAAGTGCGGGGTACAAATGTAACAAAAAATAATAATAATAATGATGTAGAATATAATGAACACACCACACTGAGTACTAGAGAATAGACTCTCAGAATGAACAATGACTTGCTTGTAAAAGCACTAACTTTGTGCTCTTTTAGTTTCCTTTTTCCTTTGACTCTGCCATTTTCTAGGGATGTGCATTCATTTGAAATGACACAAGGACGTTTTGGTCAGAACAGAATACTACAGAGGTAACTTTAAAACAATCCAGGCACATTTCAGCGGTGGCATATGGAGGGCCTGAGCAATTGGGGTCAGATATTCGAGGAAGATTCTCTGATCCCGTTTGAGACCCTGAAGATCAGGTACTCCATACAGGATGGGGATGAATTTGCCTACTGTCAATTAGCCCATTTCCTTAAAACTGAGGCTGTACGTCAGGTCATAAAAAGGGAACGGTTATGTTTGGAAGACATATGTGAGAGATTTGCCTTTTCCCGGGGGTTGATCAGTCGACTATATCGCAGTATTGCTGCACAGGTACTTAGCTATACTCTACATAGGAAGAGTTGGGAGAAAGAGACTGGAATGGCCCTGGGGGAGACCGAGTGGGAGAGAATAGAGCGACATGCAGCCGGTGTATATAGTCATGTCCCATTTAAAGAAAATGCAGTGAAAGTACTATATAGATGGTACCTTACTCCGGATCGTCTTCATCGCATATTTCCGGATTCTTCCGGGTTGTGCTGGAGGGGGTGCGGACAAAGAAGGACTATGGGTCATGTGTGGTGGAGGTGTGTAAAAGTTCGGGCATTTTGGAAGTCAGTTCATACTCGGTTACAGCAGTGGGTGGGGTGTTCAATTCCGTGGACTCCTGAGCTCTTCCTCTTTTCGGTAAAGCCTCCAGGCCTAAAGAAGCCCCAACAAATCTTGGTGCAACAGGCACTGGGGGCTGCCAGAGTAACCATAGCTTCCCATTGGAAACAGACAGGGGTCCCGCCAATCACAAAATGGCATAGCAAATTGAGTTATGTGTGTGAGATGGAGAGGTTGATAGCTGTAAGAAAACGCCAGATGAATAAATGGCAATCGATATGGAAACATTTTTTTGACCACTATGCAAACTCTGTAGTGTGATGTTATAATGATAGCAGCCTATACGGTCACATCGCTAAACCTACTGGGAGGGAGGGAAGGGGGTAAGTTGGAAGGGGTGGGGTAGGACATGGGTGGGATAATTAGTATATTCTGAAAAGTTTAAGAAATTTTTGAAGTCTACTGAGGTTTGGTTTTGAATGTTACAGTTGTAGACGAGAGGTGTACTGGCTCTACCTACGTTTATGTAATATTTGTGCACTGGTGCATCATTCTTTTTGTATCGAAGCAAATCTGTATTCTTGAATTGCATAATAAAGACTTCTTACAAATAAAAATAAAAAAAAAAAAACCAATCCAGGCACATAAGACCTTTGTAATTAAGAAGGTGAAATATGTTGACATCCACCTGACAGGACATAACAAGAATCTGGGTTTCCTATCATTTATAAACCATAAAATTACACTGTTTTGTCACCATCTCATTACCCATCCATCTCTACCTGTTTCTTACTCCTCCCATCCCCTACCCCCACCATATCTTTCCCTTGAAACTGTCATTGGAATGCTTTCCATCATCATCTCACTTGATCCTGTTCATTTTAACATTTTTATAAGTGATAATGCGGAAGGGCTGTCTAGTAAAGGTTCCCTCTTTCTAATGATAACAAAATCTGCAATAGGGTAGACACCCCAGATAGTGTGGATAACATGAGGAAGGAACTAGCAAAGCTTGAAGAATGGTTCAGAATTTGTCAGCTAAGATTTAATGCAACAAAATTCAGGGTCATGTATTTTTGAGCTACAAAACCTTGAGGGAGCAGTACAGTTTAGAGAGTGAGGTACTTCAGGGTATTATAGAGAAGCAGGACTTGGGCATGATCATATGTGATGATCTTAAGGTGGCCAAACATGTAGGAAAGGTGATGGCAAAATTCAGAAGGATGCTTGGGTGCATAAGGACAGGAATAGCCAGCAGAAAAAATGAGGAGATAATCCCTCTATATAAGTATCTGGTGACACTTCATTTAGAATATTATGTATGATTCTGGAGATCACTCTTTCAAAAAGATATAAACAGGATGGAGTCAGTCCAGAGGGCGGCTACTAAAATGGTCAATAGTCATCATAAAGTGTACTGGAAGAGACTTAAAGATCTCAATATACATACCATGGAAGAAAGGCGGGACAGCAAGATATAATAGAAACATTTAAATACTTCAGTGGCATAAATTCACAGGAAATGAGTCTCTTTCAATTGAAAGGAAGCTCTGCAATGAGGGGGCATAGGATGAAGGTGAAGGGGGATAGACTCAGGAGTAATCAAAAGAAATATTTGTTCTTCAAAAGGGCGGTGAACATATGGAATGGCCTCCCAGTGGAGGTGATACAGATGAAGACTATCTGAATTCAAGAAAGTTTGGGACAAGTACACAGATCTCTAAGGTAGAGGAAGGGATAGTAGATGGTATGGGTTGGAAGACTGGATAGACCATGTGGTTTTTATCTGCATTCATGTTTCTATATTTCTCTGTTTCTATATATTTTGAAATTGTCTGGCCCTATATTCAAAAGAGTTTAACCAGGCAGAAGCTTCTACTTCCTAGTAGAATCTTTCTAAGTTGGCCATCTGCCATTATTCTGTAGAACTTAAGCAGGTAGTTCTGACAAATATTTCCTGGCACTATTTAGTTAGTGCTGGGACAGTCTGAGGGTAGAGCTTGCTTAGTTCAGGCTGTGGTTGTCAGCAGCTTAAAATTGCTCACCGTTGTGGGCTGAATATCAGGCCCATCATTTTTTACTCATACCTAATCTGAAGAAGAAGGTTCTGCCTTCAAACATTTGTCAGAAACTATAGTGTTAGTCCCATAGAAAAGATATTACCTTTATTTTCATTTGTTTTATTTCTGTTTATATTGAATTTTTGATTGGTGCTTTCAGTAGCTGAGAATTATTGTTCAGCAAATTCCCCCATTCTTGTTTTTGTAGTCTACTGTCCTATATGTAAACTGTTGACTAAAGACAGGAATGTGGGACATTCTTTGCAGGCTAATCCTTATAGGTTTACCACTATTTTCATGCACCACCTTTGAGGCACATTTGAGTGTGATGTAACAGGGTCAGTATATATCAGGCCCAACTCAGGGGTCG
Source organism: Microcaecilia unicolor (assembly GCF_901765095.1). Lineage (NCBI taxonomy): Eukaryota > Metazoa > Chordata > Amphibia > Gymnophiona > Siphonopidae > Microcaecilia > Microcaecilia unicolor. Next base: position 299,324,934 of record NC_044031.1, read on the forward strand.
ATAGAATAAGCTTACACTGCTGCCCCCAAATGGGTGGACCCAACTCTAAGGTGGAGGGGTCACGGTCCACTGTGGTTATGTCCCTCCTGCATAGGATCTTTATTTCAACCCAAGCTGAAGTAAAGATTCTGCACTAAAGGGAAAGAAAAAAAAAACTGCTCCAAAATTCACATGCTGCCCAGTTACTGCTGGGTTACCATGGGAGCCCTTACCACCACCACCTCAATGGGTGGCAGTAAGTGCGCCCCACCACTTGGCCACACGGTAAGTATTAGAAATCTCTTTCTTTTACTAAAAGTGTGCTGAGTTGTTCCCCCCTCCCCCACCCACCTGGTTTTCAGCAGCCATTTTAAACACTTAGGTGTGTGGTGGTTTCTGTTTCTGTGGAGAGAGCTGGGCAGACTGGAGCTCTTTGCTTGTCTGCTGCCTGAAGGAAACTCAAACAGATAAGAATTGTGCTGGCTTTATTCCTAGCTTTCAGTACCCTATAGCTGTGGTTTTGCACATTTCTGGTACATTTCTTAACCTTGTCTTCCCCTTGTCCCAACCAACTGTGTAGAAAAGTGGCTTAACACAGTCCTAGAGATAAGTTTTACAGCAAACACATTCCACGGGTTTTAAGTTTAAGCACACCCACCCCAAGACTGACACTTCCTAAATAGCTTTTCTAAATACACTACTTATCACAAATTAACTCCACCCTAATTACAACTGTCTCAGTTGCTGAGGAGTAAAATTAATCTTGCACACTGTTAAACCCCATCATAGCATACCTGTTCATACTCATTCCAACAAATCAGGATGACTTTTATTCCCTGTAATAATTGTGGTGCTTTAGTTTCAAGGCCAATCATCTGGAACCTTAAGGTTTGTCCTATCTGTTATCAGCTCACTAGTTTAAAACAGGAGCTCAGTAAAGTAAAGCAGGAATTAGATGCACTTAAAGCAACTTCTAAGACTGCACAACATCATAATGCACAGAATCAAGCCAAATTCACACCACTGCCTCAAAGGATAAAACCACCTAAGAATAGATGGTTCACCATAGGCTCAGGCAGACTTCGTTATGTGACACACAAGCATCCGCCCTCACAAGTGTTGCCCCTACATAATTCTTTTGCTCCATTACAGCACTGTGATGTTCCTCAAAATAGAACTGAGACAGAAGAAAAAGCATTGGAGGTGGAACAAAAAGATATGAAGGTACCCAAAGACAAAAAACACCCCCAAATCACAAATGTTGAAACACATACCAGAAAATGTAGATGGAAAGCGATGACCACAAATGCTTGCAGTCTAAGCAATAAAGTTCATGACCTTCAAGCCCTGATGTTGGAGACAGACTTAGACATTGTTGCAATCACGGAGACGTGGCTAAATGGTTCCCATGAATGGGATGCAAACATACCGGGCTATAATCTATTTAGGAAGGATAGAGAGGGTTGAAAAGGTAGAGGAGTAGCTCTGTATGTGAGAAATGACATTGAAGCAACTGAAATGTCAGGGACATGGGGAAAGGAAGAAGCGATATGGATCACCTTAAAAAGAGATGATAAAACCTCTGTACACGTGGGTGTTGTCTACAGACCTCTGACACAATTGGATGATCTAGATAAAGATCTGGTCGCAGATATCCATAAGTTGGGAAAGAAGAGAGAGGTGCTGTTGCTGGGAGATTTCAATCTGCCGGATGTAGATTGGAAAGTTCCATCTGCGGAATCGGAAAGAAGTAGAGAGATCGTGGATGCTTTTCAAAGTGCTCTGCTCAGACAAATGGTGACGGAACCCATGAGGGAGGGAGCAACGCTTGATCTGGTGCTCACAAATGGGGTTAGTGTGTCTAATGTCTGAGTGGGTGCCCACCTGGGCAGCAGTGATCATCAAATGGTTTGGTTTGATATGACGGCTAAAGTGGAGGGCGGCCATTCAAAAATCAAAGTCCTGGATTTCAAGCATGCTGACTTTAGTAAAATGGGGGAATACCTGAGGAAGGAGCTGATGGGATGGGAGGATGAACGAGAAGTGGAAGGACAGTGGTCCAAGCTGAAAGAAGCTATAAATAGGGCCACAAACCTTTATGTAAGGAGAGTAAATAAAAGCAAGAGAAAAAGGAAACCGATATGGTTCTCCAAACAAGTGGCTGAGAAAATAAAGGCTAAAGAGTTGGCGTTCCTGAAATGCAGAAAAACTCAAGAAGAGAAACACGGGGAGGAATACCGGATGAAACTGAAAGAAGCCAAGAGAGAGAGATACGTCTGGCGAAAGTGCATGCGGAAGAACAAATGGCTAGGAATGTAAGGAGGGGTGACAAAAATTTCTTCAGGTATATTAGTGAAAGGAGAAAGACTAAAAAGGGAATTGTGAGACTGAAAGATGCTGCGAACCGCTATGTAGATAATGATGAAGAAAAAGCAAATTTGCTAAATAGATACTTTTGTTCTGTTTTCACAGAAGAAAATCCTGGAGCAGGACCGCGATTGACTGGCAAAAGTACATGTGAGATTGGAGTGGATATAGCATCGTTCACGGAAGTGTGTGTGTATGAACAACTTACAAATCTAAAGGTGGACAAAGCAGTGGGACCGGATGGGATCCACCCCAGGATATTGAGGGAGCTCAGAGAGGTTCTGGCGGGTCCTCTTAAAGATTTGTTTAATAAATCCTTGGAGACGGGAGAGGTTCCATGGGATTGGAGAACGGCGGAGGTGGTCCCTCTTCACAAAAGTGGTGATAGGGAGGAAGCTGGAAACTACAGGCCGGTAAGCCTCACTTCGATTATTGGAAAAGTAATGGAAGCAATGCTGAAGGAAAGGATAGTGAATTTCCTAGAAGCAAATAAGTTGCAAGATCCGAGACAACATGGTTTCACCAAAGGGAAATCGTGCCAAACGAATCTCATTGAATGCTTTGACTGGGTGACCGTAGAATTAAATCAAGGACGTGCTATGGACATAATCTACTTAGATTTCAGCAAAGCTTTTGTCACAGTTCCCCACAGGAGGCTCTTGAATAAACTAGACAGGCTGAAGATAGGACCCGAAGTGGTGAACTGGATTAGGAACTGGTTAACGGGCAGATGCCAGAGGGTGGTGGTAAATGGAGTTCGCTCAGAGGAGAGAAAGGTGAGTAGTGGAGTGCCTCAGGGATCGTTGCTGGGGCCGATTCTATTCAATATATTTGTGAGTGACATTGCCGAAGGGTTACAAGGTAGAGTCTGCCTTTTTTCTGATGACACCAAGATTTGCAACAGAGTGGACACCCCGGAGGGAGTGGAAAACATGAAAAAAGATCTGCGGAAGCTAGAAGAATGGTCTAACGTTTGGCAATTAAAATTCAATGTGAAGAAATGCAAAGTGATGCACTTAGGGAGTAGAAATCCAAGGGAGACGTATGTGTTAGGCGGGGAGAGAGATCTTGGGGTGATAGTATCTGATGACCTAAAGGCGATGAAACAGTGTGACAAGGCGGTGGCTGAAGCTAGAAGGTTGCTAGGCTGTATAGAGAGAGTTGTGACCAGCAGAAGAAATGAGGTTTTAAAACCCCTGTATAAGACGTTGGTGAGGCCCCACCTGGAGTATTGTGTTCAGTTTTGGAGGCTGTATCTTGCGAAGGATGTAAAAAAAATGGAAGCGGTGCAAAGAAAAGTTACGAAAATGGTATGGGATTTGCGTTACAAGAAGTATGAGGAGAGACTTGTTGACCTGAACAAGGAAAGGAGAAACAGGGGTGATATGATACAGACGTTCAAATATTTGAAAGGTATTAATCCGCAAACAAACCTTTTCCGGAGATGGGAAGGCGGTAGAACTAGCGGACATGAAATGAGATTGAAGGGGGGCAGACTCAAGAAAAATGTCAGGAAGTATTTTTTCACGGAGAGAGTGGTGGATGCTTGGAATGCCCTCCCGCGGGAGGTGGTGGAGATGAAAACGGTAACGGAATTCAAACATGCATGGGATAAACATAAAGGAATCCTGCTCAGAAGAAAGGGATCCCAAGAAGCTTAGCCGAGATTGGGATGCAGAGCCAGTGTTGGGAGGCGGGGCTAGTGCTGGGCAGACTTATACAGTCTGTGCCCTGACAATGGCAGATACAAATCAAGGTAAGGTATACACAAAAAGTAGCACACGTGAAATTATCTTGTTGGGCAGACTGGATGGGCCATGCAGGTCTTTTTCTGCCGTCATCTACTATGTTACTATGTTACATGTGGCCATTTTTTTTTGGGGGGGGGGGTGGTCTTTTTACCTGCTGAGGTAAAAAGGGCCCTGGCTCACAGGAAAAATGGCCCCTGCTGCTACCGCAGGGCCTTTTTTCTTACAGCTTAGTAAAAGGACCCCTAATTTTTTTTTGGGGGGGGGGAAGGGTTTGAGGAGGTATGTCAGGGATGTGGACATACCTCAGTAATGTAGCACATCTACATTACTGCATGGTAACTGCTTAGCGCACCAATAATTGAAGAGCCCTAACCTCCCAGAAAATAGGTGTCAATAAGTGCTCCCGTGTTAAATTTTTTTACATGGCTGGATGCTAATAGCAAGTACAAATGAAATGGAAGCAGGACTGAAGCCTCTACATGGATCAGACAAGCACCAAAAGAAGTAGAGGATGACACACGATTTCCACCACTCAAGGAAATCAGATTATCTTTATTCAAGCAACATTAGGGCATGGCCATTAATGGAAACAAAAATATAAAATCAGGGTTTTTATGATGACAGTAAAAAAGGCCTTAGCTCATGGGACAGCAGCTTAGTAAAAGGACCTCATAGTAAGGAGTTTAAATCCTTTGAATATCAGGCCCTTTATTGTTTATGTTGTTCGCTGCTTTCTATACCACCCTTCAACGCAAATATCAGAGCAGTGTACATCCTATATAATAAACCTCACCCTCAACGTTCTGAGGACACTGACGTCACTGTCAGTTCCTCCGGGCACTTCCTTCCGGTTCAAAGGATTCGTGGTGGTGAAGCCACTGAAATCACTGTGTTGGGGCCCCGCCCTCGCGTCAAACGTGATGACATTGAGGGCGGAGCTATGGCGTCAGTGGCTTCACAACCAACAACTCACCACATTGAAGGTGGTGTTCGCGTGCGTTGACGAGGTCCGCAACAATGGCGGTCAGTGCCTTCACAACGCCGAAGGGGTGAGCGGGGGGGGGGGGTTCGGGGTTCGGGAGGAAAACCTTGCTAGCGCCCATTTCATTTGCGCCAGAAACGGGCATGTTTTACTAGTTAAAGCATAATACGTAGGTTAAAAGATAAGTAAAACAAAGATTTAGGGTCCCTTTTACTAAGCCGCATTAGGCAATTAACACGTGGCTTAGTGTGCAGGAACTGCTACCGCACAGCGGCAGTAGGTGCAGATACATAGAAATATGCATTTAAGTGTGGCGAAACATGAGCTAATGCATAACCTGTACATGGGCAGAGCTGGGAGGAGAAATTGGTGTGTTGTGGGCATGTAAAAGAAAGTGTGTTAGCACACGTCAGTAGTAGCATACGGGACTCTAACACATGAAATAGAACCAACGGTTTTAGCACCTGGGAAATAGGTGTAGTTAATGTATTTTTGGCCACAGTACATGTCTGGTAATTAGCATGTGGGAAGGCGCCAGACGGAAAAAGCAAGATTAGCCTATGGCTCCACGTACATACAACCTTCAACCAATAAAAGACAAGTAGACATCCACCAATCTACTTCTTTACAATGGCTTGGCTGAGCCGCATACCCCAGTGACCCTGCACACAATTCTCTAGCATGGCCTAACCCCAAATCAGCAGGCTCAGGCCCAGGTACAGGCACAGAGAGAATTATCTGGAGAAAATTTCATACATATCTCCATTTTGCTTTCACGCTCTTTATTTGTTTGCTCTCTCTACATACATACGTAAATTAGAGATAGAGATGTACATAGTTTGGGGGATTGGGTGCTGTGGGGCTTCATGTGATGCAAAGTTCTGTGTTTACAATCCTAATAATTGCTGTTGTTTTCTCTTACTACAGCAAGAAAACTACCTTGTGTGGAGCATTTCATCTAATTCTCACTGGTTCTGTATGTGGTATCATACTGCCTGTGTAGCACTTAACACATATATTCTACAAGTGGTTGCCATCTGTGGAATGAGATATACTGAGTGTAGGTATTATGTTGTATTCGGCTATGATATGCCTTCATATAGTACAGTTAGCATTCATGGAGCTTGACACTACCTAGACTTGCATAATTTATTGGCTTTTTTGCCTTTGTGGAAGTTGGCTAACATACTGTGCATCTGTCCCTCCTCAGGGTACGTTAACATCTATAATTAGGACCTATGTGACAGTACACAAGATCACTTTACCATTGCTGCAGTTCAGTTTGATTGATGTCCCTTATCTTTACATTATATCCTCTGAAGTACAATTTAGGGTGTGTGAGGTGATGTCCTTTTTTCCAGAGATAGTTTCTTTTGTTTAGGAAGCTTAAAAGAGGTGTGGACAGAGCACACTTGCTGAATAAAGAAGGAAGTGCCTGGCCTAGGTGTGTTTCATTCTTATCTTCTCTGAACATTTTGTTTCCTGATTGAATAATTCCAGAAAATGAGTACTTGTATATGCTTTATCTGTTTGGCTTAGGGAAGCCTAACAGATGGTTTCGGATGAGTCCATGATAGATATCTAAACCACATCTCCAATATAGAAACATAAAAACATGAGGGCAGATAAAGGTCAAATGGCCCATCCAGTCTGCCCATCCTCTGTAACTCCTAACTCTTCCTTTTCCTAAGCGATGTATGTTTGATGTATTCCAGTCTTGCTTGATGAGGTCCCATATGATATGTCCATTCACAGCAATACAATTTGCCATTCAGAGATGCATATAAACTTTTTCTTTCCTTTAGTGGTCTGTGTACATTGTCTGGATAGAACTGCTCCAATATTAGCCCTCATTCACACCCAAAATGCTTCAATGTAAATGTTGGGTTCCTTCCTGGTGACCTTTTATCTTATATAGGGATAAGTTCATAAGTTGACCCTCTGCAAGATGTAGGTTTTGTATGTACCAATCTTCACACCATTGTCTGATTCCTAAGTGTGTGGCTTCTAAGATTACATCCAGATTCTTACCTCACAGACAGAATCCCCCTTGTAGTGACATACAACCCAGAGCTGGAGAAACTGAGGAAAATCATAAGAGACTTACAGCCTCTACTCCAGGAAGATGAATTACTGAAAGAGATATTCCCATCCCCACCAGTGCTGGCCTTCCGACAGCCACCCAACTTAAAACACAAGCTAATCAGAAGTAAACTCCCAACACAGACTGAAAAGGAAAAGAAGGGCACATTTCCCTGCAATATATCCAGCTGCAAGCTATGCGAAAACATTTCACAGGACCCCACAGTCATTCACAAAGAAAAAATATTCAACATAAAGGAATCTTTCACATGCTCATCTTCCAATGTAGTATATATCATTCAGTGTAAAAAATGCAACGAAGGATGCTATATTGGAGAAACAGGCCAGATGCTTAAGACAAGATTTAATCTGCACAGACATCACATGAAGATAGCCGGTGCCAGTCAGGTTCCCACCCCTGTGGGCCAACACTTTACAAGACCAGAACACTGCACCAGTGATTTCATAGTAAGAATCCTGAAAGGTAACTTTAAAACAATACAGGAACGTAAGACCTTTGAAGTCAGAATGATTGAATATTTTGACACCCAACAGACAGGACTTAACAAGGATCTGGGTTTTCTAGCCCATTATAAACCATAAGATTGTATTTCTCTCTCATCATTTACGGTTCCAAGATGGCGCTCTGACTGGTCGCACCCGAGTTAGCTGCTGAGGTGACTCTGTAGTTTTTTTGCTGATTTCGCCGCTTCTGCAACCTCTTTGATGGGGAAACGGAGGGGGAAAGTTAAGGAGCGTTCCTCGGCTCCTGAAACGTCCTCGGCGCTACGGCAATCGACTCTTCAGTTCCCGAAGCAACTACCGGGACCTCGGGGAACTTCGACCCCCTCTGCTGCTCTCGACGCATCGGCGTCGATCGAAAGCGCCGACGGGGCTTCTCTGAGCCCTGTAGAACGCATTGCCCCGCCTCAACCCGGAAGGGAATCGCCGGCAGCCCAAGCAGGGAAGGAGAACGTAAACGCTCAGCCAAGCCTGCTCGAGGGAAGGTCTGCGACGATAGAAAATGAAATCCAACTGAAAGAAACACTTCTTCAATCAGCCTCTCAGGTACTTCCTTTGGAAATTGTTTCTAAACTTTCGCAAGTTGGTATTCAGACTCAACCCTTTCCTGGAAATTTAGGCGTGATTAAACCTGCAATTGTGACACTTGAGTCACTATGGGACATGGTGCATAATATTCAGGTCTCTATGCAACCTTCAATAAAAGAAAATACTGAACATATTAAAATTATTTCTCAAGCTGCGCTACTCCAAGCACAGGCATCAGCACAACAGGCCTTGAAACTGGAAAATTTACATATTAAATTACAAGAGAGGGGAACTTTGGAGTCAGCTTTGATTAAGGATAATATTTTTCTTCATAAACGGACAGAATACCTGGAGAATCAGATTCGGAGACTTAATCTTAGGTTTCTCAACTTCCCTAAGTCGCCTTTAATTTCACCGATTGAAATGGTTAAGAAATATATCGTGGACATTCTAGGAATGGACAAGGATTCATTGCCCCCCATAACACGGGCCTATTATATCTGGAACCCACAAGGGGGTGATGGACATCTCCCAGGGAAAGGGGATGGAATGAATTTAACTTCATTCCTAGAGAGCTCACTGGAGATTGTTACACAGAGGTCTACTTTGCTTGTTACTTTTGCTTTGGAGCCAGATCGTAATGCAATATTAAGACTTTCCTTAAGACACTTAGAAAATCTGTTTATGGGATCAAAGGTCCGTGTTTTTCCTGACCTCTCAAGACCCACTCAAGTTAGACGCAGGGCCTTTTTGGAAATGCGTCCGAGAGTGTTGGCCATGGGAATAAATTTCACTTTACGATTTCCTTGTATTTGTAATTTAATGCTTGAGGGTAAACAATTTCAATTTGTTGACCCTAAACAGTTAAAAGAATTTCTTGATGCTAGAGTAGATATGAATGTTATATGCCCACCATAATATAGCAGGCTGGGATCAGTAACCCCTAGGTAGCAACTGGTGGGACTTACTTAATTGCTTCTGATATGTATTTCTTTATTCTTGGAACCAATGTTTCTTTATTTTTAGTGGACGAAATGGCTATAAATTTTATTTTTCCTTTTTTTTTCTTTTCCTGATGTTAATGCCTATTACATGATCATAATTTGTTGTGAAATAATGATTTAAACTAATAAATAAATAAAATAAAAAAAAGATTGTATTTCTCTGTTTATCACCCTCCTCTCACCTAACCACACCCATCCTGTTAGAATATCAATGAAATGCTTTGGTGTCCCCATGCATACCTCCTACCCACCCCCACCCTCCCACCTTGTCAGCCTGTCAAAGTAATGCTTGGATGTTTCACTTATATATACTATCTGCTACCACATTTGCTTATTTCTGATCTGACGAAGAAGGGCAACCTTCGAAAGCTAATCAAGAAATGTATTAAGTTATGTCCAATAAAAAAGGTATCATCTTATTTTCTTTTCCATGTTTTATTTTGTTTGATTTCTATTGATAACCTTTAAGAGTGGACTAACACGGCTACCATGCCTCTTTACCTCACTATATAAAGCTGCATATTTTCACACTGTGATATCTGTTGACATGGTCTTCATCCTCGCCTTTCAATGTGTTGTTGTGCTAAATGTATATGTAATGCTATTAATGAAACCCAGAACCTATCTGTAAATCCAATAAAATGTATAAAGGTGGTGATAAGTTGAGGGCAGTATTGGCCAGTGAGTGTTACAGGTGCTGCTATGTCATTCATATCTCCTGCTGATTGCAGAAAAGATAGTGATTTCCATCTAATGCCACCTGAATGGTGTGACTTACACCACCTTTGCTTTATTTATAAAGTACTGCTGTAGGATGTCACTGACTGTAAAATATGTTGCTTCCAACATCAGAGCTGATGCAGAGTTATGTAAGCCTCACTACCATTTCAGGTGACCATGGTCCTAAATCTTGCAACCCTCTGTCTATGTATGTGTTACCTCCCCAGGGCTGTGCCAACATGGTAAGCGGGGTAAGCATGGCAGGGGGGCGCCGTCCTCTGGGGGGGCGCCGCCGCACCATGCTTACCTTGCTCTCCCGCTCCCATGTCCCAACTGCCCGCCCTCTTCTCTCCCGCAAGATCCCTTTCCTTTTTTTTCTCCTTTTAAATTTACCTCTGTCCGGCAGCGCAGCGTCAGTGAAGGAGGCGGCGCACCCGACATGTCTAGCCTTCCCTTCGCTCAGTGTTCCACCTTCTTCTGACATCAAGGAAATGACATCAGAAGAAGGCAGGACACTGAGTGAAGGGAAGGCTAGACACGTCAGTAGCGCCGCCTCCTTCACTGATGCTGCGCCTGCGCTGCCGGACAGAGGTAAAATTAAAAGAAAAAAAAGGAAAGGGATCTTGAGGGGGGAGAAGAGGACGGGCAGTTGGGACATGGGAGCGGGAGGGCAGGGGAGAGAGGAGCATGGATGCGAGGGCAGGGTTCATGGAAGGGAGAGAGGGGAATTGCTGGATAGGGATGAATGGAGGGGGCAGGAGACAGATGGGCATGGATGGATATAGATGGGAGGGTAGGGCTCAGGAAGAGAGGGGAATTGCTGGATAGGGATGAATGGAGGGGGCAGGGGACAGAGGAGCATGGATGGATATGGATGGGAGAGCAGGGCCCACGGAGAGAGGAGAAATTGCTGTACATGGGAGGGGAGGGAAGAGAGATGAAAGAGATGAGATGAGGGAAAAGGAAGAGAGCAGAAAAACTGCACATGGATGCAGAAAATAGGCAGAAGCTGGATCCACTGGACAGTCAAGTCTGCAGAGGACCCAGCTTTTACTTATGGATACAGAGCAAGAAATGAAGAAGAAAGGAGGAAAGTAAAGAAAAAATGGAAAGGAAGCCCTGGAAACGGAGTTAAGAGGACAGATAGCAGCAGAATCAGATACTGGGCCAGCATGATCAGAAAAAGAAAGTCACCAGACAACAAAGGTAGAAAAAAATCATTTTATTTTCATTTTAATGTTTGGAATATGGCCACTTTGAGAATTTACATCTGCTATCTTATTTTGCAATGTATAGCAATTTGTAGTGGAGGAGTGGCCTAGTGGTTAGGGTGGTGGACTTTGGTCCTGAGGAATTGAGTTCGCTTCCCACTTCAGGCACAGGCACCTCCTTGTGACTCTGGGCAAGTCACTTAACCCTCCATTGCCCCATGTAAGCCGCATTGAGCCTGCCATGAGTGGGAAAGCACGGGGTACAAATGTAACAAAAATAAAAATTTGTTTCTAAGAATATTGCTGACAAATCCTGTCAGTGTGGTGAGTGATCATTTTCACGGGGGGGGGGGGGGTGCCAACTGATAGTCTGCAGGGGGGCACCAGAGACCCTAGGCACGGCCCTGTACCTCCCCTACCCTTATCTGCTGTCCCTGCTATCTCTGTCACCTCAACCTGTCTCCTTTCACTACTTCTCCCCCTCTGAGGTACAGTGGATCCGCTTTGTGATTCTGTCTGCTGTTTTGTATGTGCCAAACTCTGCCCCTTGAACTGTTGGAGGTGAGGTTTCCCTTGTGGGCAAAGAAATACTATTGTCAAACCAGTAACAAGTGTACCCTGCAGCCTCTACCTGAGATAGTCCAACTGTAAGCAGATATTTAGATATGAATACAGAATCCATGTAGGCTGGGAAGCTGGACAATGTGGTTATGTAAAGTGCACACGTTTTTTAAAATAGCTGTCACCTATAAAAAGTGATGCAATTGGTTTCTGGCAGCAACTGTACACAATGGGCTGTTTTTCAGTCTCACAGTTGAAATATGCATCAGTGTAGTAATTAGAGGTTTTGGGAGGAAAATCTTCTCATCGGATGAGCTGTTTGGGGAAAGGGCCCTCTTAATGTCAGTAATTGCTAATGGTGGATGTAGCTTGTTCTTTGTCAATTTACTGGAGAGAAAATAAAAGTCCACATGTGAACAAGACTGATGTGATATGTTTTGGACAGCTCAGAGAGTAAGTTGCAACTGAGCCCAGTATGCATGTAGGTTGTGGCATGCATATGCTGGGCCTGAGTATTTCAACACATGCTTGTTGCCAGTGAACTTCAGGGGCACCCTAGGAATCATGCCTCCAGTGTAGTGCTTGACACACTAATGTTCCAGCCTTGGCTGTGAGAAGGAACTCAAAGTCTGAGCACAGGTTAAACTCTGGTGCACAATATAGGCGTTGTCAAGCTACAATATGGGATTGGGCTAGAATAACTTATAGCTGCCTGGGATCGGACCATTAGCATCATGTCAGCTAGAGATTTGCTGTAGGGCAATGTTGATAGACCAACTCCAAGGAAACAGAACAATGAGTGAGACGACTAAATTTACAGATGACACAAACAGGCTTATTTTCGAAAGAGAAGGACGCCCATCTTTCGACACAAATCAGGAGATGGATGTCCTTCTCCCAGGATTGCCCAAATCGGCATAATCGAAAGCCGATTTCAGACGTCCTCAACTGCTTTCCATTGCGGGGACAACCAAAGTTCCAAGGTGTGTGTCAGAAGCATAGCAAAGGCGGGACTGGGGCGTCCTCAGCACATGGGCGTCCTCGGCCAATAATGGAAAAAAGAAGGGCATCCCTGATGAGCACTTGGTCGACTTTACTTAGTCCATTTTTTCTTGCTATCAAAACTCAAAAAAGTGCCTGAACTGACCAGATGACCACCGGAGGAAATCAGGGATGACCCCCCCTTACTCCCCCAGTGGTCACTAACCCCCTCCCACCCTAAAAAAAACTTTAAGAATATTTTTGCCAGCCTCTATGCCAGCCTCAAATGTCATACCCAGCTCCCTGACAGCAGTATGCAGGTCCCTGCAGCAGTTTTAGTGGGTGCAGTGCACTTCAGGCAGGCAGACCCAGGCCCATCCCCCCTACCTGTTACACTTGTGGTGGTAAATGTGAGCCTTTCAAAACCCACCAGAAACCCACTGTACCCACATGTAGGTGCCCCCCCTTCACCCATAAGGGCTATGGTAGTGTTGTACAGTTGTGGGTAGTGGGTTTTGAGGGGCTCAGCACCCAAGATAAGGGAGTTATGCACCTGGGTGCAATTTCTGAAGTCCACTGCAGTCTTCCCTAGGGTGCCCGGTTGGTGTCCTGGCATGTCAGGGGGACCAGTGCACTACAAATGCTGGCTCCTCCCACGACCAAATGGCTTGGATTTGGTCATTTCTGAGATGGGCGTCCTCGGTTTCCATTATCGCTGAAAACCGGGGATGACCATCTCTAAGGTCAACCTAAATGTGGAGATTTGTGCATCCCCAACCGTATTATCGAAACGAAAGATAGGCGCCCATCTTGTTTTGATAATATGGGTTTCCCTGCCCCTTCGTGAGGGCGTCCTGTGAGGACAATATGCTGAAATCTTCTGCCCAGTGTGTGATGGCAGCCAAAAAAACAAATAGGATGCTAGGAATTATTAGGAAAGGGATGCAAAATAAGACCAAGAATATTATAATGCCTCTGTATGACTCTATGGTGCGACGACACCTTGAGTGTTGTGTTCAATTCTGGTTGCCGTATCTGTTAGAAGCAGGATACTGGGTTAGATGGACCATTGGTCTGACCCAATAAGTTATTCTTATATTCTTATTAACAACGGTTATTGATGGAATTCATTAAGGCAAATGTGGCATAATAGAAGGGATATTTCAGCTGGTTCATTGACAACTGGGGTTAGTTTGTGTGTGCAACTTGAGAATGTAAATACAGTGGGCCCGATATTCAGCCGGTGGTGGGCAGCGCTTTTGCTGTCCGCCGTCGGCTTTAAACTTGGATATTCAGTGCTGGGTCATTTCTGGTGACTGGCATTGAATATCCAGGGTTTTTTTAACCACTAAAAAGTTAACTGGTTAACATGTAACTTTTCAGCAGTGAAACAGCAGGCCTATTTTAACTGCTGAACATAGCTGGTTAAGTGCTGAATATCTATGCCTAACCAGCTATGTCACACAATGTAGCTGGTTAGTGCTCTATCCACTAAGCGCAGATATTTAGCAATAGATAATTGGTTATCTCCCACTGAATACCCAAAGTGGGGCACCGATATGCTATTTAATTCGTCAGCGACCATGTGTGGCTAGTTAAATTGCTTTGAATATTGGGGGAGGGGAGAAAATATCTTAATTGGAGCATGGTGTGCATATGACCTGGTAAGGGACTTTGTTCTTAGAAAGAGCCCTGGAGGCCAGCCACTCTGATGAAAGTTTATCTAATTGTCCACTTTGGCACAAGAATACCCAGCAGTAGTAGTAGTTTTCACCTCTCTTCAAAGCATCCTATTGCAAAAGGATGGTGTCTTGAGTTCCTTCCATTCCTTCCCCATACCCAAAAGTGAGGAGATGCCCTATTTGTACCCCCCCCCCCCCCCATAACCTCTCCTCCAGGCTTCTCGTAGCCATCAGAACCATCTATGGAGGTACTGAGTTACAGGTTCTGAAGTTGGGGCCACTTGTTTTAGATGTGATATCCGTGGTCAAACAACATGTGGTGTTGATGTTTCTGGCCAGCCTTCATTAGTCTGCTAGTATGCTGAGTCAGATGGTATATGGTGTCTCAACAAATAAAACAGTGCCACACAAATATGCACAGTCAAGTGTATATCATTTCAGGCCCTTTCCCCATTGACCTCCAACATTGGTTAGGTGTGTTACTGGGAATCAGGGCCAAACATCATGTGTGCTGGTGAGATGAAGAGCCAGAGGAGTGAGGCTAGGATGCTACAACTTCAAAGGATGCACTGTTTTCAAATGGTGATTTGAAGGAGGCTAGGTGAACTGCCCAGCCTCCTGGTACTTTTAGTGCTGGAGATTTAGGTGTAGTGACTGTAAGACAATTTTGGCCTTGGGTAGTTGGATCAGGACACCCTCTCCATGTATGGCTTTTCTCCAGAATGCTTCATGCACATAGCTATGTGTCTGATGTGAATGATTAACCTCAAGCGCTAAACACTTGGAAAAATTGCTCGCAATATGCACCCCCCCCCCCCCTTCAACACTAGAGTTTGGAATCCATTGTTTGGACCTTATGTCAGCTGCATTTTTTTTTGAGGCTGTGTCAGTCCTCGGGGATTTGCTGTATATGTACCATTGTCAGTTGTGGAATGGTCCTTTTCTGCACGGTGATGTGGCAATGCCAGTTGGACATGTATTTGTATATCTGACACATCAGCTGCTTAGTGATCTCATTATCCAGGAATCTGTGTACAACATTACTAGGCTAAGAGCATATTCACATGCTCTACCTCTCAAATTTATAGGAATGGTTCGGGCATGTTCTCTGGATTTCCACAGATCCCTCATTTGTCACATCTGTATATGCACCATATATTCACTTACTCCATGCCTTATACATTATAGGTATTTGTTGTGGTGCTTCTACATGCAAGGCATCCAGTGTTTAGGGAATCATATGGCGTGTTCACATGTGCTCAGGGATAGTAGTAGTATGTATCCTCACAATGTCAAGAATGTGTGGACAACAAGCAGTATCCTAAATGTGTATGCCTGCACTTGTCTGCACCTTCATATGCAAAATCAAGGTCCTCCCTCATTACTGCAAAGTAGGCAGTTCCCAATTTTTCTGCCAGTTCCTCCTACAGAGATGTTAGTCTGATTTTAGAGGGAGGACCACCACCAGTATGCAGAGCAGGGGAACATATCTAGCAGGGGTTTTTTTTTAAGGGTTCGTCTCATGCCACAATACCTGGGTTTGATTTGTTCAAGGTTCATTGGGACAACTGCTATGTAGTTCATTGCCTGGACTATGGTCTGCCAAATGATATCTTTGGAGGCTGAGGATAGCCATGAGCTTAGGCCTCCAAACAAATCCTCAAAGTTTTCAAGGAAAATATGAAGAATTACATCATTCTCCTTGGCCGAAAAGTGCGGAGCCAAGAGGCAATCTTCTGGCTCCTCGTGCTGCTCTTTCTCCTCGCTGGCAGTTCTTTTGGCAGGACATTTCCCTTTACTACCAACAGCTGCTGATGGTGCCTTTTCTCTAGGAGCAACTGTGTTGTCTTGAGGCCTACCACTGTGGTGGACCATGGTGGCCAGCCATTGCCTGGGGTGTGAACTTTGGGTACCTTGTACTGTCCCTGCTGTTGATGGACACCTCTGTTCATGTTGGCTCACATTTTGCCTTGCCCTCTCCAGGGGCTGCCCTGCTAGCTCTCTTTGTGGATTTGACATTGGATCTGTGCCTTTCAAAATCATCCACACAACCAATGCATCATTTCACATATTTATTTATTGGGATTTTATTAACTGCCTTTATGAAGAGATTCACCCAATGTGGTGTACAGCAGGTACAGTTTAACATAAAATTTACAATTTTGTTAACTGTGTAACAATAGTAAAATAACCAAGAATAAACATAAATACAATAAATGAGGTAAACTTGAAAACAGTAAATAAAAACCTAATAATAAAACTACCGTGAAACAGTATCAAAAATATATACATTTAACAGCACTGGAATTCAAATACCAGAGATATAATACAGTCTTAGCCTAATCGTAATGATACATCTAATAAGCATACATTAGAACATTCAACTAATATAGATATGATCAGGGCCATGCCAACACAGTAAGTGAGGTAAGCACCGCAGGGGGGCGCCGACCTCTGGAGGGCGCCGCCCAGGTCCGCTCACTTGCAAAATCTTTTACCTGAAGTTGTGATTCTCCTCTCTCCCTTGGCTTTCCCTGCAAAATCTTTTACCTGAAGTTGTGATTCTCACAGCATGAAAGATTAGGCAGGAGTGAGCTCTGGTGCAATTTGCATGACAACAAAACAAATGCAAACCTCACTGCACAGGGGGGGGGGGGGGGGGAATGTTAGTTCCCTGTGGGGGGGGGGGGGGTCATTCAAGGAGGTTTCCTTGTGTGAGGAGAAGGAACACTTTAAGACAAACAGTACTGCTGAAAAGAAAACAAAAAAAAACTGTGTGAGCTGGGGGGATGAAAAACTCCTGGAGACAGGGCAGAGGAATTACAATCATGGAGTGTGGGGCAGTCTGCAGAAGATTGCCACAGTAATTTATGATCGGTCTCAGAAGAGTCAAGAGAAGAGAGCTGCAGCCTGCAACTGGTCCAGAATGTTTAGGAGTTAAGTTTCAACCCTGGCTGCAGCACAGCAGCAGGGCAGGCTCTAAGGCTCAGGAGATGTCCTCCGTGATCAGTGGTCAAACAAGTGTCAATCAATGTGGGGTGCTGGTAGGCAGGCAGAGCAGCCGGCTTCAGTTTCAGCACCAGTACTGCCAGCCGTTGCCGTCCTCTTAGTCAACTCCAAACTCCTTTGCCTGCCAACCAACGACGCGTGCACTGCACGAGCACCTTGCGTGCATGGTGCAGGCGCAGCAGCAGTTCCCAAAACAGTATTTTCAGGCCAGCATGAGTAGATCAGCCTGATCAGGCACAGTGCAGCTGCCTGCTGGCCCGTCATAGGTCATGTGACCAAACTGAGAGAGAAACCCGGACAAAGAATGAAAACTGGGAAACCCGCCCGGACTCTCGATGTTGCCCTCAAAAAGAGGACATGTCCGTGAAAACCCGGACATATGGTAACCCTAGATATGTGAAAATGCATTTTGCTTTAATGAAATTGCTAAACTTTAGAGTCAGAGCCTTATCAATGAGGGATACATACAGTGCTTTTTTTGTGCCGGTACGCGCCAGTACAGCGTACCGGCACCTTTTTCCTGAGGTCCGGCTCACTTGCCCGCTCCCTTCTGTTCCTGCTCTCGCGCTCCAAAATCTTTTACCCGAAGTCGCGATTCTCCTCTCTCCCCTGCCCTCCCCTCCATGTCCAGCAATTCTCTCTCCCCTCCCCTCCATGTCCAGCATGTTGCCTCCCTCCCCTGCCCTCCCCTCTCCTCTCCTCTCCATGCTGGACATGGAGGGGAGGGGAGAGGAGGGCAGGGAAGAGAGAATTGCTGGACATGGATGAGAGGGGAGGGCAGGGGGCAGAGGAGACATACTGGACATGGAGGGGAGGGGAGGTCAGCGAAGAGAGATTCGCTGGACATGAAGGGCAGGGGGAGAGAGGAGAATTGTTGGACATGGATGGGAAGTGAGGGCAGGGGAGAGAGGAGAATCGCTGGACATGGATGAGAGGGGAGGGGAGGGCAGGGAGAGAGGAGAATCGCTGGACATGGATAAGAGGGGAGGGCAGGGGAGAGAGGAGAATCGCTGGACATGGATGAGAGGGGAGGGCAGGGAAGAGAGATTCTCTAGACATGGATGGATGGAGGAGTTGGCGGGGAGAGAGGAGAAATGCTGGTCTTGGATGGAGGAGAGGGGAGAGAGAATTATTGCTTTATATGGATACAGGGGAGGGACGAGAGAGGAGAAATGCTGAACATGGATGGAGGAGATGAGAGAGGAGAAGTGCTAGACATGGATGGAGGTGAGGAAAGAAAAAAGAAGAAGATGCACATGGATGGAGATGAGGGAAAGGGAAGAGGGGAGAAAAACTGCACATGGATGGAGAAAATAGGCAAAAGCTGGATCCACGTTATACCTCCTCCAGTCAATTCCACAGAGGAGGACACAGCTTTTACTTATGGATGTAGGGCAAGAAATGAAGAAGAAAGGAGGAAAGTAAAGAAATAAATGGAAAGGAAGCCCTGGAAACGGAGTTAAGAAAACAGATAGAGAGCAGCAGAATCAGACCAATATGGATAGAAAAAGAAAGTCACCAGACAACAAAGGTAGAAAAAATCATTTTATTTTCATTTTAGTGTTTGGAATATGTCCACTTTGAGAATTTACATCTGCTATCTTATTTTGCAATGTATAGCAATTTGTTTTCTAAGTATATTGCTGACAATTCCTGTCAGTGTGGCAAGTGGTGTGCGATCATTTTCACGGTTAAATATCATAAAAAATTATTTGTGATCAAGTATTTTGCAAGAAAGGCTTATAAGCCTTGCCATCTTGTGCCACACGGGGGGGGGCATCTGATAGTCTGCAGGGGGGCACCAGAGACCCTAGGCACGGCCCTGGATATGATGCTAAAGATTTTCTACAATACGGCTTACCATATAGTTGAGGGACCGAGAGCAGATATATGATGGGAACAAGATGCGTGGTAGAGTCAGTTGGGATAATTTGATGGTTAACTAAACTCAAGGCGAGTTCTTTGTATAGTTAAGCAAGAGATAAAGAACTGATCTAAACAGTGGTGTGCTGGAGCCGGCTCGCACCGGCTCGCAAGAGCCGGTTGTTAAATTTTTTACCGACTTGCGAGCCGGTTGTTCCTGAGAGCGAGCCGGCTCTCTCGCCTTACTTCCTTCCTTCCTCCCTCCCTTCCTCCCTCCCTCCTACAGGGTCCGGTGGTCCCTCACCTCCCTTGTCCAGCAAATTCTTTGGGGCAGGCAGTCTTGCCTGCCCACTGCCGGCGCTGACCCTCCACCGCTGCCGGATCGCTCTTTAAAAATGGCCGCCGAGACTTCTGCTGAAGTCTTGGAGGCTGCCCTTATAAGTCTCGGTGGCCATTTTGAAGAGCAATCCGGCAGTGGGGGAGAGTCAGCGCCGGCAGCGGGCAGGAAAGACTGCCTGCCCCGAAGAATTCTGAGAACAACCTCGGTGGCTGGAGGGGGTGGCAGGGGTGAGAAGGGAATTGCTGGACATGGGTGGCTGGAGGGGGGGCAGGGGAGAGGACAATCGCTGGCATGGGTGGCTGGAGGAGGGTCAGGGGAGAGAGGACAATCGCTGGGTATGGGTGGCTGGAGGGGGGCAGGGGAGAGAGGACAATTGCTGGGTATGGGAGGCTGGAGGGGGGCAGGGGAGCAAAGAGAATCGCTGGGTATGGGTGGCTGTAGGGGAGGGGATGGGAGGGCAGGGGGAGAGGAGGGTTGCTGGACATGGGTGGATAGAGGAGAGGGAAGGGAGAGAAGAAATGCTGGACATGGATGGAGGGGAGGGAAGAGTGAGGAAGGAGATGAGATAAGGAAAAAGGAAGAGAGGAGAAGAACTGCACATGGATGAAGAAAATAGGCAGAAGCTGGATCCACTGGACAGTCAAGTCTGTGGAGAACCCAGCTTTTACTTATGGATGTAGGGCAAGAAATGAAGAAGAAAGGCAGAAAGTAAAGAAATAAATGGAAAGGAAGCCCTGGAAACAGAATTAAGAGGACAGATAGCAGCAGAATCGGATACTGGGCCAGCATGATCAGAAAAACAAAGTCACCAGACAACAAAGGTAGAAAAAATCATTTTATTTTCATTATAATGTTTGGAATATGTCCACTTTGAGAATCAGGTGCTCAACATTAAAAGTTTATATTTATTTACTTATTTATGGCATTTTATCCCAAATTAAACATAAATTAGATTGGAACCTCGGATCATTTAATTTTTTTTTTCCTGGAGAGAGTAATGCATTGCCCTCACCAGGCTCTCTCTCCCCAGCTATAGCCAGCTCTGCAATTTTCAGGGGAGGCGCAGAGGTGGACGGGGGGGGGGGGGGGGGGGGGGGGGGGGGAGGGCACAGAGGTGGACCGGGGAGACAGCCTGTTGTTAAACATTTACCAGCACACCACTGGATCTAAGTTACAGTATGTGTAGCAAGCTAGATCAGGTGCTGTCTGTCACCCTATGTATTAGCTTGCAAGAAGAGTAAGGCTTTCACCTTCCTGAAGCAGAAGTAGTTTTGAGTTATACGTAGCTCCTCTGGGAGAAGGCTTGCTGGCGGATATCACATCATACAATTTATTTACATATGTATTCCTTCACAACTTTTTTCCTTTAAAGAGACAGCATAACAAAAACATGCCTTACCTGGTACACTTGTATCTGGAAGAGTTTGTGTGGGCCAGGGCCGCCGAGAGACTAGGCCGGGCTCGGGGCAAGGCCAGCACGCCTCTGTTCCGCCTCCGCCCCCCTGCCACCCCCTATCACTGCAGCTGCCGCCCCCCTGTCACTCCCCCGCTGCTGCCCCCCCTTGTCGCTCCTCCCACCGCTGCAGTCCTCAGTCTCACCTGCCTGCCTCCATGGCTCCGGGCCCCCTGCATTCAAGGCAGCAGTCGCAGATCGCCTCTTTTCTGGCCTTCCCTCTGTGTCCCACCCTCGTCTGATGTAACTTCCGGTTTCTTCGCAGGAGGTTCCCCCCTGCCCCCCCTCTCGGTGGCCCTGGTATGGGCACATGTCATTTTATTATAGGGCTCACTAGGAGTGTGTACTAAAAGGTGCAATGGAAATGTGTCTCACAAAGTGACATGTCATAAGCGTGTCATGGTGCATATGCACATACCAATGATGCAAGCACGCATATGAGATAGGCGTGTCCTGGTGATGTTATTTTAGTGTGACCAG
Source organism: Microcaecilia unicolor (assembly GCF_901765095.1). Lineage (NCBI taxonomy): Eukaryota > Metazoa > Chordata > Amphibia > Gymnophiona > Siphonopidae > Microcaecilia > Microcaecilia unicolor. The sequence continues at coordinate 299,346,449 of NC_044031.1, forward strand.
AGATGTATATATAAAGTGCCACATTTTAAGGCCATTTTCTTGTCCAGAATGGATCGTATGCTGTTGCAATTTATCTCCAGGTATTATCTCCATTTTTGAACTTGATCGTGGCAACTCATGTTTCCTAAATCTTACCTTCACCCACACAGGTTGTTAGTTTGACAAGAAGCTACACCTAGCTATTAGACACAATGATTTTGGAGTCTGTGTCTGTTTCGAGGTTGTGTCCCATGTTTGTAGTTAATTGGGTATGACTATTTAGTCAGGACTCCTTCAAAGGCAGAATTTGATGTAGTGTGGGAAACTAACTGTAGTTTTGCCTTCATCCCTCAGTTTCATTCTAGGCTGTCTGCTAGCAGGTGTCATCGGATGTTTTCTCTGTACAGATGACCTTGCTGGAGGCTAATGGCCACCCTCCCACAGATGAGTACAATGCTTGGTGTCATTTGTCTCAAATAATGGTAGGTATATAAATGTACATGACTAATTTGAGCTTCCTTTGAGTATGAGGAATCTGGATACAATCAGTCTCTATAAATAAATGACAATACACACATCTACCACACTTAAAGTGTCCCTCTTTATGCTCTAATAATAATTTCCTATCCCTCTGACTACTAAACAATTCCCTAAGATTGCTGCTTCGAGTGTATGCAAAATGGGACATACACTCAAAGTTGCATACACTTGATGTGTGTATTGTCATTTGTGTATGGAGACTGATTCAATCCAGATTCCTCATACTCAAAGGCAGTTGAAATTAAAGGAATGTACAGAGTGTATCTCTAAGCAGGTAGTTTATGGTATATTGGTCAAATTGTTAGACCAATTAAGAATAGAATAGTTCAGCATTTAAGTAACTTATAGCTAAATGGGCAAAGGCAACATTAGTATCCCATTGGAGTGAAGTGCAACTATGCCCCTCTGCTTTGCAATTTGTAGTGCTGCTACAAGAAGGTTTATGGAGGGGACGGGACATTTCACAGGTGTTGACATGGAAAGAGCAGAGAATGATTTATACATAGGGTACAGTGGAATCCACTGGCTTGAATAAGGAAGTGGATTAGTCACAGCATTGATGGAAGGGAGGATATATTATGTCATAAATTTGATGACTATAGGTTCTGTGCAATTTTTGTATATAAAAGCAAATGGAGAGGTGGACCGACTGATATGTACTTATTACGGAAAGAACAAGAATTTATCTTTGAATTAAATACCCTCCATCCACATGGTTTAAATGGTGAAACGGACTACTCTGTATTTTTATGATCATGTATGCACATTAGACATCCATCTTAATAATATATAATATTTATCTTTTATCTTTTTATTTTTTATTTCTAACTATGGCACTTCTTTTAGTGCCCCTCGGTTTATTTTTATTCTCTATTCATTTATTTTTCCATTATCCATCAAACTCCATTGACTTTACACACATTACTCATCAATATAGTGATGTTACTCCGCCCTTACACTCATTATATTGCTTTTGGTTGAAGTGATCATGCGCAAGTGAGCGAGTGTCTGTTTAAACTAAGATGACCTTTGACCCTTATCTCCGTGGTTACACCCCCCCTTTTTTCATTAACTATTTCACTTCATAAGGTTTCCATCATTTAATACACTCATCTCAGTTTTTATATGGTTTTTTTCGGTCCATATAATGATTTGTTTGTTAGAGTTGTTTGCTTGTTTCGCTCATCCCGAGTGGCTATTTTTCGAGCCTGTCTATATGTTTACATCCGCACGTTTTTATAATACAAGAACTTTTTATAATACAAGTACATTTTAACATTCTCATTCATTGATGATCACTATCCATCATTTGCATTGGAAATAATATATCTCTGTGATAAACACGGTCTTTTGACTTTTGACCTCTACCTTCCTTTAAATAACTTCTGGTTTTTCGACATAGCTTTTTTCGGCATACTCGGAGATTAGAGGCTGCTCATATGACCTCAGGTAAGTTTCGAGCCAAATTGATTGAATGTTTTATCTTCTCCACTATGTTGTCCTTTAATATAGTACGGCATTTACACCTTCCGATATTGAGCCCGAATAAAATAGAGTAACGCGTCATCGCGTCCTTATAACGGTCACCGTATCAGAACAGGCTTTTTTACTACGTTTGCTTTTTTTACTTAGTATAGTCATTATACTCTCCGATAGTAGGCGCCGTGATACTATCATAGAGGACTACGGCTTGGGATATATTTCCTTCCTTTCCATTCAAGTAGGTAGACCTATGTCCAATGATATAGCCTTTCATGTCATTCCTCTGGAGGAGTTGTTGTCCGTTTTCCATTAGATTTTCTTCCTCACATTTAAGTTTTACTTATATATCAATATAATTTTATGCAGGTCCATAACCTTTCGTTTTTGTGTCTCTGGATGAGCCGTTTTTTTCAGGATATTGTCCATACACGTGAGTCTTTTTATATATATATAATTTTTTCATGATATCTTTTTACCATATGTTTTCTATATATATTTTTTCTTTTTAATTCTTTTTAATTGTTGATCTATATCTCTTTTTATTTCTTTTTTATCTGTAGTTGCTTTTACCAAGCATATCTTTTGCTTGGTAGTGAAGAACCACTTTTTAGGTGGGTGTCTTTTACAATATATTATTGAAGATGGCTGTCTGGTGTCTAGTAAACTTCTGTGTTCATAACCATAATTATCTCTATGTATTTTCCATGTGTCCTCTCTAGATGTTTGTACAACATGTTTCTGGATTTCTGTAATATATATGTGTATATATATGTTGCAGATACATTAGCCACTTTTAAAATTTGAATACTGTGGGATTTTGATATTATACAATTTAATGCCATAGCTTCATTAATATTTGGCTCTCAATAATACAAGTTTACATTTGACTGTATTTTAATGTTGTCTTTATAAATTTATATAATTTTTATGATATCCTTTTACAATATTACTGTTATATGATTTTTATTTAGATGTTCAGATTTGCTATTTATTATTTATTTATTATTATTTTTTTAGCCCCTGAAGCAGCCCAGTTGGGCGAAACACGGCCTGTGTCGGGCTATTCTATGTATACGGACTATTGTATGCATATTTTATCTTTATCATATTAATAAAATATCTCTTTGGTTTATCTACGATCTGCTTTGTACAGTTTCCAATTTCCAGGGGATATCCTTAAACATGTCAATGAGTGGCTGGAGTGCCACTCACAGGTTTCAGCTCCTCCGCATTGTGGTCCGAGTATTTTTTTTAGGTTTTGTTAGAGGTAAGGTGTTATTATGTTATTGTGTATATCTTATACAAAGAGTTGTATTAACAGTACTTTTGCATAATTATAATCTTTGTGCATGCAGTTCTGGCTCCTGAAGATGCCATGTGGTGAAACATGATATCGTGTAGAGCCTGGATGCAAGTTGAATGACAAGAGCGCTGGTAGCTGGTTTGGCCTCAGTCTTGGGGGTCCCCTTGTTGAGTGAGAACTGCTGTGTTCCAACAGCCTTATATGAGGATACTGTAGTTACAACCATTTATGTACTTTCAATGATCTTCGTGAACAAGTTGGATTTTTATGTGGGACATTTACAGTGTTACAAACATTTGTAGGTTTGTGGTGAGAGACTGATGGAGAAAAACTGATTGGGTAGTCCTACATGGAATAGTGATTTGCATTTACTGTAAGATACAGTGAAGAACTTGATGAAGCACTTGGATAATAGCTTTTTGATTGCTTCAGCGGGGAGTCCAATGGGGCTGAAGCATCCTGTTTTTTTAATAGCTGGGTGTGGATCCAGAAATTAAGCAATTGTTCAGGGGAATCAGACTGTTTAGGATTCACAAAATAAATAACACCCACAAAAATAGAACAGCTGATACCCATGGATATGATCAGTGCAGCAAAGCATTTAAATGGGTAGGAGAAAGTAAGATGCTTGCGGGACCCTGCAAATCAGTTACATGGTACAGAAATTCTTGCCACCATTTGTAAGGCTCTGGCACACATGTTGATGACATAGTGCACATAGATTAATAGGGTGGCATAGATTTACCAAATGGGAGAAAACCAGGTAAACCTTTAAAAGAACATCTGGAGTCCCATGGAGAACGTATATGAGGGAGAAAGAAGGACTTAAGTAATTTGCAAGAAAGAAGGATCAATCACTTAGAGCTACTATGTACTGGAGTATTGTGTTCTGTTTTGGAGCCCCTGACTTAATAAGGAAATAAAAAGACTTGAAGTGGTTCAGAGAAAAGCACTGAGAATGGTATGGCATTTGCACCACAAGATATATGAGAAGTGACTTGATGACCTGAAGATGTATACACTGGAAGAAAGGAGAAATAGGGGTGATATGATACAGATATTCAAATATTTGAAAGGTATGTATATACAAATAAACCTTTTCCAAACATAGGAAGGTGGTAGAACTAAAGGCCATGAACAGAGGTTGCAGGAGGGGGGGGGGGGGGTGCTGATTCAGGAATAATATTAGGAAGTACATTTTCACGGAGAGGATGGTAGATACCTGGAATGTCCTCCCGTGAGAGGTGGTGGAAATGAAAACAGTAACAGAATTTTAAAAATGTGTGGGATAAACACAAAGAGCCCGATAATTGTTGGAATGTATTGTATTTTAACATGCATTGCCTGTCAGCAATTATTTCTCTGTGATTACTCTGTGACCTCTGATGTGAATTACTTAGAGAGGTCACACAGCTATGCAACTTCCTGTGGGGGTTAGATGCAGCAGATGCAGCACATGGAGCACATGGAGCACATGGAGCTCATGATCTCTCCTAACCTGAGAGGATCTATGGTGGTGTGAGCATCCATTACCATCTAAGCACATGGAAGGAGCTGATAATACAAATGTATAGTAATATGTATATATAAGCCTGTCTGATTATAATCTAACTGCAAACTGTGAGTAAACAGATGTTTTGTTACTTCAACTTTAAAGTGACTCAGCAGTGAATTATTCTGGGGTGAATGAGAGAGAGATGAAGAAAGAAATTAACATTTCTAAAGCTGAAGCTGTGTGTACTAAAATCTGCTAATTATTTACTACAAATAATCCAACAAAAGGGTTATGGGCCCAGGGCCAGGAATTGAAAAAGAAGAGAAATATTACCAGGCAGAAAAAAAGGCCACATTTTTCTCTTAAGTTTTAAAGGAAAGATTCAGTCTGTCTCTCTCTCCCCCCACACAGCAGACAGAAGGCTAAGAAAATGGCTGAGGGAAGAAATTCACCATTGTTCTATTCTCTCAAGGTGCCTAAATTAACTGAGTTTAATTATCAGCAGTGGGAACTAAGATTCATATGTCTCCTTCAAGCAAAAGGATTATATATATGCTTAGATCAAGACAGAACAGCTGAAAATATGGCTGAATGGGACAATGCAAACTATTATGTGAAGTGCATGCTTTTGGAAGCTCTCTCAGAGAAACAAGCCATATTAGTGGAGGGAAAAGATACACCAAAGGACATTTTATATAAGCTGAGAACTATGTATGCAACTACATATGCAAAGCAGCAACCAATTTGGCTGGCAGAGTTGAATGAAACCAAATTAAGGGATAAAAGTAAATGTAATGATCACATTATGCATCTTATGTCTTCATTTCAAAAGCTAGAACTTTCTGGAATTCCCATGTGTGATGCATTGAAAAGAGCATTTCTTTTTACCTCACTATCAAAGAAGTTTGATGTTTTTAGGTCTGTAAATGAGGCCATTGAAGGGCAATCTTTTGAACAGACAACATCAAAACTAAGGCAGGAATGCATAATAAATGATTCTGAGGAGATGTGTTCTCAAAGCAAGTCAGAGAGAAATGAAACAAATTTCTTGGCAAAGAACAGAGGAAGGCGGAGCTATGAGAAAACTCCACCCAAGGGCAAGCTGATTTGCTACTCATGTGGAAAGGAGGGACATGTATCTAAATGGTGTAAGGAAACACAAAACACTCCCTCTAGCTCACCTAAGCCAATGGAACTAAAGAATTTTCAAACCAGGAAATGTATGAAGGACAAAGATAAACACAAGGGCTTTCTAATGGCAGAAAAATCTTTGACTATGGTAAATAATAATTCAAATGAAAGTACTTGGATTTTGGATTCAGGGAGCACATGCCATTTAACCAATTGTAAGGATTTCTTTCAGGAAATGTGTCCAGAGGAAGGTATTCTTAAAACTGCAAACGCAGGGACTGCTAAGATCCAAGCAAAAGGTATTGGATTCTTAAAATGCAAAGTGTCTAATGAAGTTAAAGAAATTCCTGTAAGTGATGTCTTGTATATTCCCCAAGCAGTTTGCAATATGCTTAGTGTATCTACATTAGATAAGAAGGGATTTGTGATTCATTTTGAAAACAGTAAGTGCACAATCTCTAAAAATGATGAAGTGTATGCTGAAGCTTTTATGCATAATGATGTTTATAAACTGAGCATTTCAGGTGAAGCCTCACATCTGGCGCAAGTAAGGAAGAATGATGGTAAATGTAGTCTGGAAATCTGGCACCGCCGCCTGGGACATCGTGATTTTAAGGTGATCCAGGATCTTCACAGTAAGCAACTAGCCACTGGCATTCAGATAAGTGCAGATGCTGGTAAAATGGAGAAATGCATAGACTGTGTTACTCAAAAGGTGTGAGACCCTCATTTCCTGCATACACAGGAAATAGGAGTAATAAAGTGCTGGACTTAATACACAGTGACTTATGTGGACCGTTTAATATCCCATCATTGGGAATAACAGATTTGTGCTAATATTCTTGGATGATTTTTCTAGATATTGTGTGGCCTATTTGCTGAAAGAGAAAAGTCAAGTCACAGACATGCTGAAGAAATACGTAGCCATGGTGAGCAATAAATTTGAAAGAAAACCAAAGGTTCTTCAGACCGACAATGGTGGTGAGTTCACTTCACAAAGCATGCGCACATTTCTAGAACAAGAAGGCATTCAACATATCACAACAGTAGCTTATACACCAGAGCAAAATTCTGTTGCAGAGAGAAAATTTAGGTCACTTGTGGAAATGACCAGATGTATGCTGTCAGATAGCAATCTCCCTAAAAGACTATGGGGGGAAGCCATTCTCACAGCAGTGTACCTACAAAACAGAATGCCAACTAAAGGCGCTGAGCGCACACCACATGAGACATGGCATGGTAGGAAGCCAAACCTGTCACACATAAGAACATTTGGAAGTACAGCATATGCTCATGTACCAAAGCAAAGAAGGCATAAGCTGGATTCCACAACAGAAAGGGGCATTTTAGTTGGCTATACTCCAGGACACAAAGGATATAGAATTTTGAATCTGAAAACTGGCATTGTTGGCATAAGACATGTTACATATTTTGATGAAAACAAAAGGGTTGATAAAGGCTGGATTATCCCAGATGAGCCTTATCATCCAGAATATGAAACTAGAACCATAATAGACATGCCAGTGTATATAAATGCCATACCAAGGCAGATGTCTGAAAGCAACTCACCTGTATCTAACGAGGAACAGGCAGAGGAAGCAGACACAGAAAGGATCATTGAAGAAGACAGTACAGTTGGAGAAGGGGAATCAATTGGAGAAGGACTCTCAGATTTAGAGGATGCGGAAAGGTCAGACCAACCTGTTGTCAGACGCTCATCCAGGGAAAACAAAGGAGTTCCACCCCCAAGACTGTCTTACCTAACAAAGTCAGCAGAAGCTCAAGAGCCCTTAACATGGGATGAGATTGAGAAAATGTCAGCAGAAGAAGCTGCTGAATGGCATAAAGCTGCACAAGAAGAAATTGATGCATTGGATAAAAATAATACTTGGATTCTTATAAAATTACCTCCTGGCAAGAAAGCTATAGGATGCAAATGGGTATTCAAGTTAAAAAGGAATGCACAAGGAAAAGTGGAAAGGTATAAAGCCAGATTAGTGGCAAAGGGATATCTTCAAAAATATGGAGAAGATTTTGATGAAGTGTTTGCACCTGTAGTGAAACACACGACAATCAGAACACTTCTGAGCATTGCAGTCTCAAAAGGCATGCAAGTCAAACACATTGATGTGAAAACAGCGTTTCTTCACGGAGATATAACTGAAGACTTGTACATGGAACAACCAACAGGTTTCATAAATACAAAACAAAGACAGCTAGTGTGTAAATTAAACAAAGGTCTTTATGGATTAAAGCAAAGTGCAGAATGTTGGAATGAAAAATTGCATGAAATATTGACAAATTTAGGATTTAAGCAAGGTGAAGCAGATAAATGTTTGTACACTAGGTGCACAAATGGACAATATGCATACATTTTGGCTTTTGTTGATGATCTGCTCATTGCAAGCGAAAGTGAGCAAGAGTACAAGGACATTGTAAAGTGTTTAAACCTCAATGTTGAGATAAAAGAACTTGGTAATGTGTCATACTATCTTGGTATAGAAATTGAGAAACAAAATGATGGTTCTTATCTTCTAAGCCAGAAGCAGAAAATAAATGAGCTTATTGAAAGTTTAGGTATGCAAGATGCCCAAGTTGTAAGCACTCCCATGATCACTGATTTTCTGAAGGATGAAACAGTAAGAGAACCTTTACCAGATAACATCCAATATAGATCAGCCATAGGTAAGCTTTTATATCTAGCTACCACATACAGGGCTGATATAGCAAATGCAGTAGGAATTTTGAGCAGAAGGGTCAGCTCACCTACCAAATCAGATTGGACTGCAGTTAAAAGGATGGTAAGGTATTTAAAGGGTACCATTGATTGTAAATTAAAGATTTCAGCCAATAGTAATCCAAAACTAATATGTTACTGTGATTCAGATTGGGCAGGGGATCATTCTGATTATAAATCCACAAGTGGATATGTGTTTATGTATGGAAATGTACAAATTTCATGGGCCAGTCATAAACAAAGTATTGTGAGTTTGTCTTCTACAGAAGCTGAATACGTGGCCGTATCGGAAGCGTGCAGAGAACTGATGTGGATTGAAAAACTTATGCTGGATTTCGGAATAGCTGAAAAGAGACCAATCCAGATAATGGAAGATAATCAGAGCTGCATCAGACTGTCACAGAATGACAAGGTTCAGTCACGCACCAAGCACATCGCAACGAAATACCACAACGTGCAAGAGTTGGCGAAAGAAGGGGTCATCAGTCTACACTATTGTCACACCAGTGAGATGACAGCTGACATCATGACCAAACCGTTACCCAGAGAACATTTTGTGAATTTGCGTATAAAGCTTGGACTTTGTATGAATAAATAATTGCATGACAGTTATGCATGAGAAGGGGTTTGTTGGAATGTATTGTATTTTAACATGCATTGCCTGTCAGCAATTATTTCTCTGTGATTACTCTGTGACCTCTGATGTGAATTACTTAGAGAGGTCACACAGCTATGCAACTTCCTGTGGGGGTTAGATGCAGCAGATGCAGCACATGGAGCACATGGAGCACATGGAGCTCATGATCTCTCCTAACCTGAGAGGATCTATGGTGGTGTGAGCATCCATTACCATCTAAGCACATGGAAGGAGCTGATAATACAAATGTATAGTAATATGTATATATAAGCCTGTCTGATTATAATCTAACTGCAAACTGTGAGTAAACAGATGTTTTGTTACTTCAACTTTAAAGTGACTCAGCAGTGAATTATTCTGGGGTGAATGAGAGAGAGATGAAGAAAGAAATTAACATTTCTAAAGCTGAAGCTGTGTGTACTAAAATCTGCTAATTATTTACTACAAATAATCCAACAATAATCAGTGCTATTTAAATGGTCAGGAACGGCTCCTGGACAGTTCAATAGCGTTTAGCCAGCTAAGTGCTAATATTCAGCGTGAGATAGCCAATTATCTCAGCTAAATATTAGCGTGTAGCGGCTAACCGCTAGCAGGATATCTTGCGTGATTATCAGGCTTATTTTCAAAAGAGAAGGACGCCCATCTTTTGACACAAATCGGGAGATGGGCGTCCTTCTCCCAGGGTCACCCAAATCGGCATAATCGAAAGCATCCTCAACTGTTTTCCATCGCGGGGATGACCAAAGTTCACAGGGGCGTGTTGTAAGCACAGCGAAGGCAGGACTGGGGCATGCCTAACACATGGGCGTCCTCAACTGATAATGGAAAAAAGAATGGCGTCCCTGACGAGCACTTGGGCGACTTTACTTGGTCCTTTTTTTGTTATGACCAAGCCTCAAAACAAGGTGTCCAAACTGACCAGATGACCACCGGAGGGAATCGGGGATGACCTCCCCTTACTCCCCAAGTGGTCACTAACCCCTTCCCACCCTCAAAAAAAACCTTTAAAAAATATTTTTTACCATCCTCTATGCCAGCCTCAAATGTCATACCCAGCTCCATGACAGCAGTATGCAGGTTTCTGGAGCAGTTTTAGTGGGTGCAGTGCACTTCAGGCAGGTGGATCCAGGCCCATCCCCCCCCCCCCCCCACCTGTTACACTTGTGGTGGTAAATGTGAGCCCTTCAAAACCCACCAGAAACCCACTGTTCCCACATGTAGGTGCCCCCCTTCACTCCTTAGGGCTATGTAGTGTTGTACAATTGTGGGTAGTGGGTTTTGGGGGGGTTTGAGGGGCTCAGCACACAAGGTAAGGGAGATATGTGCCTGGGAGCAATTTATGAAGTCCCCTGCAGTGCCCCCTAGGGTGCCCGATTGGTGTCTTGGCATGTCAGAGGGACCAGTGCACTATGACTGCTGGCTCCTACCATGACCAAATGGCTTGCATTTGGTCGTTTCTGAGATGGGCGTCCTCAGTTTCCATTATCGCCAAAAATCAAGGACGACCATCTCTAGGGTCGACCTAAATTTTGCAATTTGGTTTCCCGACCGTATTATCAAAATGAAAAATGGACGCCCACAGTGGTGTGCTGGTACATTTTTAACAACAGGCTCTCTCCCTGGTCCACCTCGGCGCCCCCCCCCCCCCCCCCCCCTCCACCACTGCGCCCCCCCCCCCATTCACCTCTGCGCCCCCCCCCCAAAATTGCAGAGCTGGCTATAGCCAGGGGGGGGCAATGCATTACTCTCTCTAGGAAAAAAAATTAAATGATCCCAGGTTCCAATCTAATTCATTTTTAATATGGGATAAAATGCCATAAATCTATATAAATAAAAATGTAAATGTTCGTTTGTTCAAAATCTTAAATCTCCGAAAGTTCTTCACCGATTGCTTTCAAATTTGGACACAACGTTGCATTTGAATACGCGCATGTTTTTATATACCTACTATTATATAGATGTCACAGCTGTCGTACTCGCGGACCGGAAGCAGTGCGACGAGTAATTGCAAATCAAACTGAGGAAGAACGGCCATCACCGAACGAGCGAAACACACAAAGAATGGCTCAAATACGTGCCGAGGAAGCACCAGAGCGACATGCAGCCAGACTTGACGATGCACGGTTGCGAGCACGGCGATCGCGTTCTGCAGCTTCAGATCTGCTTCGTTCTCAACAGAATCAACGCGACAGGCTGAGAGTGGCTTAAATCTCCAAAGGTTCTTCACCGATTCCTTTGAAATTACGCGCATGTTTTTATATACCTACTATTATATAGATGTCACAGCTGTTGTACTCGCAGAGCGGAAGCAGTGCAACGAGTAATTGCAAATCAAACTGAGGAAGAACGGCCATCAGCGAACGAGCGAAACACACAAAGAATGGCTCAAATACGTGCCGAGGAAGCACCAGAGCGACATGCAGCCAGACTTGACGATGCACGGTTGCAAGCACGGCGATCGCGTTCTGCAGCTTCAGATCTGCTTCGTTCTCAACAGAATCAACGCGACAGGCTGAGAGTGGCTTAAATCTCCGAAAGTTCTTCACCGATTGCTTTGAAATTTCGACACAACGTTGCATTTGAATACACGCGTGTTTTTATATACCTACAACTGCAAATCAAACTGAGAAAGAACGGCATCAGCGAACGAGCGAAACAGACAAAGAATGGCTCAAATACGTGCCGAGGAAACAGCACAGTCTCTTGATCGATCATTTGCAAGATTTGCGTGGAAACATCTGGCCATTTGGGAACACATTAATATTGCTTGCAGGAGATTTCAGGCAAACATTACCTGTAGTTCCTCGATCGACACCAGCGGACGAAATAAATGCTTGCCTAAAATACTCTATTTTGTGGCAGCACGTAAAGACGTTAAACTTAACTACAAATATGTGTGTCCAGCTGCAAAACGATCAATCAGCTCAGATATTCTCACATCAATTGCTGAAAATTGGGACCGGAAAGGTGCCGGTTGATCTGACCTCAGGACGAATTTCATTGCCTCATAACTTCTGCAATTTAATGACCTCAAAAGAACAATTGGTTGAAAAAGTATTTCCCAATATTCAAACCAATTATAAGAATCACGATTCGCTGAGTGAACGAGCTATTCTTGCTGCCAAGAACAAAGACGTCTACGAACTGAACAATATTATTCAGTCTAACATTCAAAGCAAGCCACTCACATACAAGTCCGTCGACACTGTTCTGGAAGCAGATGAAGCGCTTAATTATCTAACAGACTTTTTCAATTCACTCGATCTACCAGGGATGCCATCGCACGTACTGCAATTGAAAATCAGCGTGCCAATTATCATGTTGCGAAATATCAACCAGCCAAAGCTTTGCAACTGCACGTGGCTAGCAGTAAAAAAATTAATGAGCAATGTCATAGAAGCAACAATCTTGACAGGACCTTTCAAAGGTGAACATGTCCTCATTCCTCGCATTGCTATGATTCCAACAGATATGCCATTTCAATTTAATAGATTGCAATTCCCAATTCGATTGGCATTTGCAATCACCATCAACAAAGCTCAGGGCCAATCTTTAGAATTCACCTGTTTACATCTGCACACGGATTGCTTCTCACATGGACAATTATATGTTGCATGTTCTACAGTCGGCAAACCAGACAATCTCTATCTCTGCACACACAATGGAACAACAAAAATATTGTATACCCACATGCATTGTGAAATTAAACATATTAGAAACGTGCACTTCCTCTTTTCTTTCTTTTCCATTTAACCAGACTGAGCCACAGCAACGCGTGGCCGGGTAGAGCTAGTAAGTAAATAAATTTAAACTTTTAACGTTCAGCACCTGATTCTCAAAGTGGACATATTCCAAACACTATAATGAAAATAAAATGATTTTTTCTACCTTTGTTGTCTGATGACTTTGTTTTTCTGATCATGCTGGCCCAGTATCCGATTCTGCTGCTCTCTATCTGTTCCCTTGACTCCGTTTCCAGGGCTTCCTTTCCATTTATTTCTTTTCTTTCCTCCTTTCTTCTTCATTTCTGGTCCTCCGCAGACTTGACTGTACAGTGGATCCAGCTTCTGCCTATTTTCTCCATCCATGTGCAGTTTCTCTCCTCACTTCCTTTTCCCTTATCTAATCTCCTTCCTCTATCTTCCCTCCATGTCCAGCATTTCTTCTCTCTCCCTTCTTTCTCCTCCATCCATGTCCAGAATTTCTCTTGCCCTCCCCTCCATCCATGTCCTGAAACTCTCCTCTCTCCCCTGCCCCCCTCTACCCAACCATGCCCAGCAATTCTCTTCTCTCCCCTGCCCCCCTCTACCCATCCATGCCCAGCAATTCTCTTCTCTCCCCTGCCCCCTCTACCCATCCATACCCAGCGATTCTCCTCCCTCCCCTGCCCTCCCGCTCCCATCCATGTCCAATGATTCTCCGTTGCCCCCATCCTCCCCTCCCACTCCCATTCATCTTTTTTTATTACCTCCGTCGAAGCGGCCCCGTTATTTAAAGCCCTGCTCGTCTCTAGCCTTCCCTGCTTGCTTCAATCGTGATGAGTTCATTCCCTCAGTCCCGCCTTCACGGAAAAAGATAATGATGTCACAATGACGTCAGAAGGCGGGACTAAGGGAATGAACTCATCATGAAGCAAACAGGGAAGGCTAGAGACGGGCAGCAGGGCTTTAAATAACGTGGCCGCTTCAACGGAGGTAATAAAAAAAGATGGATGGGAGCAGGAGGGGAGGATAGGGGCGATGGAGACTCGCTGGACATGGATAGGAGCGGGAGAGGAGGTAAGCATGGCCTGTGGTGGCGCCCTCCTGCCATGCTTACCTCGTTCACTGGAGCCAGCTCGTCCTGGAGAACAACCAGCTCGCAAGATCTTGCAAAATTTAACAACCGGCTCTTGTGAGCCGGTGCGAGCCGGCTCCAGCACACCACTGGACGCCCATCTTGTTTCGATAATACGGGTTTCCCCGCCTCTTCACCGGGACGTCCTACGAGGACGTCCTCAAGAAAACTTGGGCGCCCCTTTCGACTATGCCCCTGCACGCCGGCTAAGCTTGAATATTCTGTGGTAAACCGGCTAAGTTGAGTGGTTAATATAGGCTGCTTAAATAGCAGGCCTATCTTTAACCTCTATTAACTTAGCTGGCTAGCCTGAATATTTGCTTAGTTGGTTAAGTTGCCGCAGTCAAAACTGAAACCAGATAGTCAGTGTCGGTCACTAGATACAGGGTCAGCACTGGCAGCAGCAGCTAACTGCGCTGCCTGCTTCTGGCTAAATATCAGAGAGAATGAAACCAAACAAACTTTGCTGGACTTAGATGGTAACTCCATAAATTGTGATGTAAAGCCAGTGCTGGGCAGATATCTACAGTCTATGCCCTGAAAATGACAAGGACAAATATGAGTTTCGGATCATACCTTATGCTATGAGTTTATCTTGTTGGACAGGTCTTTATCTGCCATCATCTGACAGAGAAATTGCCAGACATGGCTGGAGTTTAACTTTTGCTAGAGTCCACTTGGCTCCAATTAAGTGGAAGCTCATTTAACCCTGGAATGGTAGTGACCTGCAGGGGTAGGCTTGGAGCTTTTGTTGGGGCAGTGCAGGCCACCTGCTGACATCCTAGCATGAAACATCCCAAGTGGAACAATAACTTGTTTGGCCATATTGAGCCATGGATTCGAGAAGAATATATGTCCTTGAAACACCCTACTTGACTCCTCTCCTTCCTTTACTGAGAAGGGTCAACTGGGGAGAAGGTATTTAGGAAGAGTTCTGGTACCTAGAATGAATTTCCCTATCAGGTTGTCAATAAATCTGAGGCTTTTATTATTCCATTTGATTAACGTGTTTTGGTTGTTTATTGAACACATAGTTGATTTCATTCCCTGTTCAAGGCATGGCTGGAACCTGAGTTATTTACAACCCAGATAATATTTTTTTTCAAGTTTAACAAGCAAGATTAGATTGTTAAATGGGGATTAAATTTTATTGATAGCCAAGGAAAGACCATTCTGTCATTTCCAATTACAATGAACAAGACATTTTAAAAGAATTTCAAATCTCAAACCCTTGAGTCATCAAGGCATGGCTGGAACCTGAGTTATTTACAACACAGGTAATATTTGTTTTCAATTTTAACAAGCAAGATTGGATTTTTAAATGGGGATTAAATTTTATTGATAGCCAAGAAAAGACTATTTTGCCCTTGCCAATTACAAGAAACAAGACATTAAAAAAGAATTTCAAACCCTTTGAGTCATCAATTGGTTTGGTCCATGACAATTGTAAAGTTTCAGAAATCTTATCTTCTTAAATCAGGTGTGACAATGGAGGACAGTTGTTGCACAAGATGTTGCATCATTCCAGAAGTTACAGGAGAGGCACTTTTAATATGGGCCAACCTATTATTAAACAACTCGGGGTGAAATGGGAGTGGAACAAGAAAAACTTTATAACTCAGAAGAAAGAGCAGATCGAGAAAGATTGAAGAGACAATTTGCTGCTTTCCTGTGTGAAGACAAGGTACTGTAAGCACTGTTCATAAATTACAAATTCTACTGATCTAATAGAAGACTTTTATTGCCAGAAGAGAGACAGTTTAAATATAAGGAAAAAGAAGTGGAAGGAGATAGAATAAAAGTAGGGAAATACTTGAGCAAATGTGAATGAGTTTCACGATGCTTCAGCTTTACTTGAGGCAGGTTCCAGCTCAGCTAAAAATTCTAAGGAGGAAGAGAAGGCTGCTTAGTAAATGAAAATAAACTGTACAGTGCATGCTAGAAGCAATGCACATAGGTGTGTTTTCCATCCTCAGTCTGAGTAGAATTTTGTGACTGCTGGTAGGTGTGTATGCATGAGTTGACAGTATGAGCATGGATCAATGGATGGGTGGAATATGTGTGAATAAAAGGGGAGCATGTGCACCTTAGTGAGTGAAGAGTTTTAGTGGGTGGATCAGACAGCTATGTGAGATGATGAAGTGCGTGTATACAAGTGAGTGAAATGGTTTAGGGTAGAGGTGGATCGATGTAAATGCAGGAAAGAAAATCTCCGCAGGGAACACAACGTGCAGCAAGACAGCGAAGATGTCTTGCTGCACATTAGGGTAGAGGTTGGCAGACCCATCATTTTCAATTTGTTTCATTTCCTGTGTCCATTATGGGAATTATCATTTTGTTCAAGAATTATTTTTAAAAATATTTTCATTTCAGGAGACATATCATTAGTAGTGCTCACCCTTCCAACAAAGTACACACCAGTGGGAAATGATGCATACTATCCACTGAATTATATATATATATAGTGCTGGTACTTAAATGCCTGGCCACCCTTTCAGGGGTGGGGTGATCACTGAGGAACATACCCCACAATAGCCAGGCCTCCTGCGACCAGTCACAAAATCTATGACAAGGAAGAATTGGTGTGTAGAGCATGAGCTCTTTCATTAAAACTTGGGGACCAAGAGTCAATTTTAGCAGACAATGGAAAAGATGTCGGTACTCAGTACCCCCAAGTACTGCCTCAAAAAAGCCCTGTATATATATATATATATATATATATATATATATATATATATATATATATATACTAGTAAAAAGGCCGTTTCTGTTAGGAATGAACAGGCGCTAGCAAGGTTTTCTTTGGAGTGTATGTTTCAGAAAGAGCGTGTGTGAGAGATGGACGTGTGTGTCAGAGAGAGAATGTTGTAGAGAGAGAGACGAGACAGTGTTTGTGTTTCTGTGTGACACTGTGTGAGGAGAGGGACAAAAGAACGTGAGTGTGTGAGTGAGAGTGTATGTGGCAGAAAGAGAATGAGTGACTGCGTGTGTGGTGTGAGGAACCCCCTCACCCCTCCCTCTCCCCTGCCCCCCTTGCAGCCAGGCATGTGCAGCGACCTCCTCTCCCGTGTTCTGCAGCCACCCATGTCCAGCATCCCCCTGCAGCCACCCATGCCCATCAACCCTCCTCTCCCCTGCTGCATCCTTCCTGTCCCCATGCTCCCCCTGCGCCACCCATGTGGTCTCAGCCCCCCCCCTCCTCAGCATCCCTCCTGTCCCCCTGCAGGCACGCATGGCAGCGTCCCTCCTCTCTCCCCTGCCCCCCCTGCAGCCACCATGGTCCAGCGACCCTTCTGTCCCCCTGCCCCCTGCAGCTACCCATGTCCCTGCCCCCCCTGCAGCCACCCATGTGCAACGACCCTCCCCTCCCCCTGCTTCCTTCCAGCCACCCATGTCCAGCAAGACCCCCCTTCCCCCCCCAGCCGGCGCATCACCCAAAGAAAGCCCTTGTCCCCCCCTTCGCGCATCACCCGACCCCCCCACCGTGGCACATCACCAAGCCCCTCCCAACCATCACAACCCCCTCGCCACCCGCAACCGCTAATACAAACTGTGTCTGGCGGCTGCTGCCTTCTGCTATTCAGCAGCGCAGTCCGTACCATAAAGAAACCAAAAAAAAAAAATCCTCCTAAAACGCACCTCCGTTGAGAAGCATCTCACATTGGCTGAAGTCTCGCATGCGCTCCTCCTCTCCCCTCTGACGTCTCGGCGTTTCTCCGGGGTCTTCGGCAGGGGCACTGACTTGAGGGGAGAGTGAGGAGTGGCTGCAGAGACGTCAGCCAATGTGAGATGGTTCTCCATGGAGGTGCGTTTTAGGAGGTGTTTTTTGTTTGTTGTTGTTATGTACGGCTGCTGCTGCTGAATAGAAGCAGCAGCAGCCGCCGGACAGAGTTTATATTAGCGGCCGCGGGTGGCGAGGCGGTCGATGTGGGGGGGATGGGCTTGGTGAAGCGGCGGGGGAGGGGTTGGGTGATGCGGCGAGGAGGAAAGGGGGGTAGGGGCTTTCTGATGCCCCGATGCACGGGTTGTTGTGACGATGCAGTGGGGGGTACTTAGAGGTGCACCGTCGAGGCTGTTTGTGTGTGTGTGCTTGTGTGTGTGTGTGTTTGTATGTGTTTGTTTGTGTGTGTGTTTGTGTGTGTGTGTTTTGTGTGTGTGTGTTTGTGTGTATGTGTTTGTTTGTGTGTGTGTGTTTGTTTGATGTTTCTTGTGTTGTGTATGGTGTGTTTTGTGTGTGTGTGTTTGTGTGTGTGTGTGTTTGTGTGTGTTTGTTTGTGTTTCTGTGTGTGTGTGTGTGTGTGTTTGTATGTGTTTGTTTGTGTGTGTGTTTGTGTGTGTGTGTTTGTGTGTGTGTGTTTGTGTGTATGTGTTTGTTTGTGTGTGTGTGTTTGTTTGTGTTTCTGTGTTTGTGTATGTGTGTTTGTGTGTGTGTGTTTGTGTGTGTGTGTGTTTGTGTGTGTTTGTTTGTGTTTCTGTGTGTGTGTGTGTGTGTGTGTGTATGTGTTTGTGTGTTTGGGTTTGTGTGTGTGTGTGTTTGTTTGTGTGTGTGTGTGTGTTTGTGTGTGTGTGCTTGTGTGTGTGTGTTTGTTTGTGTTTCTGTGTGTGTGTGTTTGTGTTTGTGTGTGTTTGTTTGTGTGTTTGTGTGTGTGTTTGTGTGTGTGTTTGTGTGTGTTTTTTGTGTGTTTGTGTGTGTTTGTATGTGTGTTTGTGTGTGTGTGTGTGTGTTTGCTTGTGTGTGTGTTTGTGTGTGTGTGTGTGTGTTTGTGTGTATGTTTTTGTGTTTTGTGTGTGTTTGTTGTGTGTTTGTTTGTGTGTGTTTGTGTTTCTGTATGTTTTTATGTGTGTGTGTGTGTGTGTGTGTGTGTTTGTGTGTGTTTGTGATTCTGTATGTTTTTGTGTATATGTGTGTGTTTGTGTTT
The DNA here is from genome assembly GCF_901765095.1 of Microcaecilia unicolor. NCBI lineage: Eukaryota > Metazoa > Chordata > Amphibia > Gymnophiona > Siphonopidae > Microcaecilia > Microcaecilia unicolor. The sequence continues at coordinate 299,365,511 of NC_044031.1, forward strand.
GTGTTTCTGGGTGTGTGTGTTTGTGTTTGTGTGTTTATGTGGTTGTGTGTGTGCATTTGTGTGTGTGTGTGTGTTTGTGTGTGTGCATTTGTGTGTACGTTTGCGTGTGTGTTTATGTGTGTGTGTTTATGTGTGTTTGTGTGTGTGTGTTTGTGTGTGTGCGTGTTTGTGTTTGCGTTTGTTTGTGTGTTTGTGTGTGTGTTTATGTGTGTGTGTGCATTTGTTTGTGTGTGTGTTTATGTGTGTGTGTGTTTTGCGTGTGTGTGTTTGCGTGTGTGTTTGTGTGTGTGTGTGTGTGTTTGCGTGTGTGTTTGTGTGTTTGTGTGTGTTGTTTTGTGTGTGTGTGTGTGTTTGTGTGTGTTTGCGTTTGTGTGTGTGTGTGTGTGTTTGTGTATGTGTTTGTGTGTGTGTGTGTGTTTATGTGTGTTTGCGTTTGTGTGTGTGTTTATGTGTGTGTATGTGTTTGTGTGTGTGTTTGTGTGTGTGTGTGTGTGTGTTTATGTGTTTGCGTTTGTGTGTGTGTGTATGT